>NW_013670362.1:69838-73317 GCF_000517525.1 Limulus polyphemus
GTCGCAAAACAAAAAAGAAAGAAAATGTGACCTATAAATTTTTAACATTCGTTATCAAACTAATCGATTTTTATTATGATATGATTTTATAACGCATGATGGTTTTTAATTTAGTACTCGCTTTAAACATTTATAAACCGAACGCACAACGTAAAGGTGTAGTTTATTAGTATTGTTTGTTTGTTTTTGAATTTCGCGCAAAGCTACACGAGGGCTATCTGCGCTAGCCGTCCCTAATTTAGCAGTAAGACTAATGGGATTGACCGTCACATTATAACGCCCCCACAGCTGAAAGGGCGAGCATGTTTGGCGGGATGGTGATTCGAACCCGCGACCCTCAGATTGCGAGTCGAGCGCCCTAACCACCTGGCCATGCCGGGCCTAGTTTATTGGTAAAATACGTGAATTCATCGTCTCTGATACTTTCCAGCTAAACAAAAAATAATTTGAAATTAATATTACAGCAACTCCATTAAATATTGAAGGGGATAATACAAGTTAAACTGTTTCTACTTTTGTCCAAAAAGTTTTATTTCTTATTTTGTTCAATGCAAAGATACATTTACACTCTACAACACTTAGAAAATACAAGTTACATAACAACAGCTTTTTTCTTCTCATTGAATTATTTATATATGTTTTGACGTTGCCAGCCTGTTTTTTAAGTTTGGTCATTAGATATTCTTATGAGCACTACACATTTAACGAGCTATACCTGTGTTTGTACTGTAAATGTTACTATGCTAACCAGGTCCTCCAATAGTGGGGACAAAGGGGATAACTGGTCAGGGGCCCAGGCGAATGAAATCTTGTTATGTAGTAACGCTGGCAAAGCATCTTTACTCTATGTCTTCTTTTAATCATAAAAGGCATAGATTTTGGCTTTTCTTTATATGTATAGACGCTTGATACATTAAGAATGACTGAAATAATAATTTGAGTAATAATTAATATATATTTGTTATTTTATAGATTTAATAGATATTTGTTGTTACTTTATTAACGTTTTTACGCTTATACTATGAGCTAAAAACGGCTGCTACTATGATTTTACCTGGATTATGAGCTGTTGCTGTCCTAATTTAGGATATTCTTTTTCAATAAGTTCTTTAAAATGTTGAAAGAAAGAGAGAAAGGTGGCCCGGCGAGGATGTTTGCCCCGGGGCCCCTGCTGGTACTCGATGCTCATAATGCTAACCTCTGTACGTTAGTCATTACTTAGTCACTTAAGGTCGCAAAAAAGGCATAATTAAAAAATATTGGATTTTTGTGACTTATATTCGCTAGCAGATCCTTAATTTCTGTTTTATAGAAACGATCCCACTTGTAAAAACAAGATGGTACTTGGTACAAAACTTAAAGTAAGTATTTTTAGCACAAGCTGATGTTATATGAGTGAGTTAAATTGTAATTTAGATTTAGTAGTTAAATATTTGTCGATATATCTCCAATTTACGATATTTGCCAACAAGATTGATACAGACAGTTTTCTTTTTTATACAAACAACAATACAATTTTCAGTAACAATTATTACAAATAGTTATTACAAACTATGATTTACATACAAAAGTTTCACACACTTACAAGCAATATAAAGTCTTATTTCTAGTCTGGAACTTCCTGGATATATTATCGAGGGTTGACGATGAGCGAGTTAATTTCGAGTTGACGTAGGTATAATTCACTTAATAGGAAGCTAGCTGGCCCTGTAGTTCACGCTGATCATACGCCGATTACAGGTCGAGTTTCCACTGATGACGTTGGGTAATGTTTTCGTAAAAGTACTAATGTCCGATGTTAATCCACTGAAGTTAAATGGTTTGTAATGTTCAAAATTTATAAATGTTCCTGGTCAAATATGTGAAGTATTTCAATTAATAAGCGTTATAACAATCACAGTTATAGCTTCCACATTTAATAGCACACCAACTATAGCAAACCAATAATATATACTATTTGTTTGGCGCGTCGCGTTCGTTTTATTTATAGACGTGTGGAGAGTTTCTCGAAAATTCAGATTACGTAATAATACTGACGCTAATACTATCGTTTACGTGCACACATATATTGTTGATTCTTACACTCGTGAATCTTCTACAATTTTAGAGAATAGGCGGGAGTTTCACAATACATACTTAACACTATAAGCTATGCATATTTCTAAATATAAACTTAATCTAAACAAACGTTAATATTAAAATAAATATATAATAATAAATCCGTCACACTGATCAACAAAGAATGTTACTACTTTGTTTTCCGTGTTTTCAACTTCATGTTTTTGAGCTGCGTGTTTTTTGTTACTGATCTAACCTCAAACATCTCGAATGTTATCAAGGACACAATGAAATAGGAAACAAACAGTACATCTAAACTATTGAAACGAAAACGTTAAAGCATAGTCCACTAACAGTTTTTGTTTTTGGCTGAACTCTAAGATATTTATTCGAATATTACAGACAAATGAAAGATTTCATCTCTTAAATGTCAGGCATCATTCGGTTCTCTTTCATTTTCATTAAAGAAAGATTTGTTTTGTTTTTGAAGTTAAGCACAAAGCTACACAATGGGCTATCTGTGCTCTGCCCACCTTAAAAAAAGATAACAATGGATACCCGAGACTGTAGTTTCCTTAGTGTTTTGTGCTAATAAAAGTTTAGCTTTCAGTTTCTTAGCTGACACGCTTTTACAAATACTTGAAAATGGCATAATAAAATATAAAGAACTTACATGGGGAAAAACTGTACAATAACATTAGAAAAATATTTCGAAAATCAAGCAGAGATTTATAGCATGACCAAAAACTTTACTGTCAGGCGAACAGTCTACCGTCATCCTGAAGTAATTCCAGCTGACCATTAAATCATGCAGTGAGGAAACCACGATTTCATTAAAACTTAAATAACTGCTAACTATACATACTGGACAGTTAATCTAATATTTCATCACAGATTGAAATATATGTGAATTCTTTTTTTAAAAAAGAAAAGTAGGCTTCTATATAGATACTTGAAACATAGATGGTGCTAATGTCAAAATATCTAAAAGTAACCCCGTACTAACATGATAACGATTAAATTCAGAGATTAGTCATACAAAACTGGTATTAGAAAAATATAGAAGTGAAATCTTTATTTGACCTTATAACGACAACAGGAAACATCTGTATTTGGGGCCAAAATAAGCTGCATCAAACACGCAAACAGCCTGTTTCACCAACACTACATTACCTCAAACGTACATTCTAGGGTGAGTTATCCAATTCCGCATAATGACATTTAACGAAGACAGGTAATAATATTTTTAGTTCGCATTTTACAATATTTGTATTAATTCTAGATTTATTTAAAAACAAATAATTCGAATGTGAGTAGTTTCTCAACCCATAGAAAATCTACACCTCAAACACACAAGAATCTTCGAGTCTATGTTTCTAAACTTACATAGATGCTGGTTATAGTACACTGAGTGGTCACAA
>NW_013670362.1:74099-81312 GCF_000517525.1 Limulus polyphemus
ATTCCTCGGGTTTTGTGGACAAGAACACAATGTTGTTCCAGGAAGATGGAGCACCATGTCACACTGCTAGAAACACCTAAAAGTGGCAGGAAGAAAATGGTATCCAGAAGTTGCCCTGGCCGATCCAATCTCCTGACATGAACCCCATCGAAAACCTCTGGTCCATACTCGACCGGCAAGTCAGGGAACAACCAAAAAACCAACTTCGAAGAACCATCTAATCCAAGTTTTGAAGCAAGAGTGGGAGAAAATCCCACAATCTAAAATTGACGAGATGATTCTCACGATGCCCCAAAGGATCAAAGAACTCCACGAAGCGAAAGGAAGATCTACTAGATATTAATTAACTTATAAATATATCAAATCATGTGAATATGACTGGAAAAATTCATTTTTTTTCTAAAAAGGTGGTGTCTATTTACTTGTGACCACGCTATGTATAATATGAAGCTCCCCACGAAATGATGCACGAGACAAAGATTTTTGGCAAACCTATCAGGCTGCTGTTTTCTTAAAGTAAGTGTTTCCTATGGCATTGAAGAAAATACTAAGTTACATATGATAGACAACGAGTCATATCGGCAAATAATAAACTTCATAATTAACACCAAGGTTTTATAGATATCTAAAGATTGTCTTTCTCGATAACGACATTTTAAACGTGAGAATCACAACAACAGATATCTCCCAGATGGTGTAAGTAATAACGACGTTGACAATAACAACATAGCACTTATAAAAATGGCATCAGTAAAAACGCACAGTAGAATTGGGGATACGAGGTGTATGTAAAAATAATAAACAATTTTTCTCTTTCATTTTAAGAATGAACGATGCCATTTATTCCACTCTCTCCATTATTACAGGCGCTGTTATTATGGAAGTGAAGCTTTTGGGGGACTGACAGAAAATTTGTTTATTTTCCTGGACGACACCTTGTGTACAGAATGGGATAATCGACCAGGTTATGGAAGTGAAGCTTTTAGGGGACTGACATAAAATTTGTTTATTTTCCTGGACGACACCTTGTGTACAGAATGGGATAATCGACCAGGTTATGGAAGTGAAGCTTTTAGGGGACTGACATAAAAGTTGTTTATTTTCCTGGACGACACCTTGTGTACAGAATGGGATAATCGACCAGGTTATGGAAGTGAAGCTTTTGGGGGACTGACAGAAAATTTGTTTATTTTCCTGGACGACACCTTGTGTACAGAATGGGATAATCGACCAGGTTATGGAAGTGAAGCTTTTAGGGGACTGACATAAAATTTGTTTATTTTCCTAGACGACACCTTGTGTACAGAATGGGATAATCGACCAGGTTATGGAAGTGAAGCTTTTGGGAGACTGATATAAAATGTGTTTATCTTTCTGGACTACACCTTGTGCACAGAATATGATAATCGACCAGGTTAGAGACCTCTATAGTTCAGGCATAGCATACACTAATTTTGAATTGTGGATCACTAGGAAGTCAACCAGTCGGTATCACCTGTCACCTAGTGGGATTCATAACTACTACTATAATGCACCCGCAGCTGAAAATGCTAAGCGTATTTGGTAACACCATGCTTCGAATACGAGACCCTTGGATCCTCAGTCCGTTAAGTTAACCAGTAAGCCTTGCTCGGGTCCTTGACACATACATCCAGATTGGTTCATAATTGTTTTAGTATTTGGTATTTCTAACCTTAACGACAACCATATGCGACACATGGTATAAGCGGCTAGATCAGATGCACGTATATTCAGACATATCCGTCCCTAACCTAGAACTACTGACCAGAGCAATATCAGTCAACTAGCAACAGCCGCCTATGCGGCCGCTCTTAACCTAGTGCACTAACTGTCACAGTTAAAACGTCCCCAAAGGCTCTTACTTTGGACTTCCGATCTATAGCTTTGCCTTTATAATTACTTTTGTGCTTAGTGAAATTGAATGATAAAATTGTAATTTATAATCACATTTACAGGAATAATTTAAGTGAACAACAGATACACAAATCTTCAAAAGTGAAAGAAATAAAACCAATACTAACACAGTGTGCCAAGCGTACATACAAGAAACAGTTTCTATGGGGTATAATTACGTCAAGTGTTTACAGATTTATTGTCATTTTCTATACGAAAGTAGTGGTAAAGAACGCCGCATTTGACACAAGGAAATTCGTTTATTAATTGGCGGTATTATCATAAAACACCAAGTACCTTTACTTTAGAAACAGTGTCGCCCTATCAAAGAGACGTCAACAATTAAACCAGTTGTAAAGATCATTTAATGGGAGGGTGAAAACCACGGGCTATTTGAGCTGACAATAATAGTATTTCTGTTCAAATTAATGAGTGTTTAGTTCGTTTCTAGTTCATTATTTTTCAGACGCTGTTTGTTTTGTGCATATACACTTTTTTTCCTGAAGCCTAGAATTTAGTCGTTTATTTGTATGGGTCTGCAATTAAGTTGCTCGAATCTTCTTTTGAAAATCACCTAAGTGTCGTAGTCAGTAAAAGGGGAGGGGTCGAATAATCACCCCAATATATGAGAAATCTAAAAAGACTTACTTTTTTTGGAAAATGCCCTCATTCTGTAGTGCTGGCTACGCTCCTGCACCTAACACTAGATTGCTGCGCGAATATGCTGAAATAAACTTGTGTACACAACTTGTGTAGCTTAAGAGATACGATATGTAAAGGGTTATTATAAAGTTAATTGATTATTCTAATGTCCATTACTTGAAACTAATCATCACAAATCTATGATATTTAAAAATGAGATGACGAAGAAGACGCTTCCAGTGTCAAAATGAATTATTACCAGAGGGCGTTGCATTGCGAAATTCACATAAAGAACATGCCAACAATGCTCAATTATGTCCAGTATTGCTTTTATTCGCAAGAAAGCGTGATATGCAGCTGAATGATACAGTTCAAATTCCAACAGTTACATTTTACTTGGAATCTTGCAGGTTTGTCATGGTAAATCAAGGACTTGAGATTACCCCATAGCCAAAAATCAGCAGAGGCGAAACCTGGAGACTATGCTGGTCATAATTCAGGAAAGTCTAACATTCGTGTGGCTCTCCTGCAGCAATTCACGGGCCAACTGTTACCTGCTCCAGTAACAACCGCCATTTTTTTTTGTTTTACTTCTGCTACAACATCCTGCGTTGAGGGGTCCCCTACAAGTTATATTAGCATGCAGTCAAGTTTCTTCTCTTTTTTCATCAAATTTCCATAAGCCTCAATGCTGCATGATCGTCCTCGTTCGCCGTTTTCTTGTCGATAGCATACTTAAAATGCTGCATCGGTGTTATTGCAATACTTTGAAAGGTCAGTCTTAACGTCCAGAAACAACCTTATGAGAGCCATTTCTAAAAGCTGAATTACGTTTGGCATATTTATGCTGGTTTTATACTGTTTCCAGAATGTAAATTTAAGGATCAGTGCCCCCCCCTCCGGTAATAATTATTTTTGTCACTGGAATCGCATCGTTTGTTTCATTACTATATCTACCAAATATTGTTGCGTCATCGAGATCACGTGACAATTCTCACGCTCTCTTGTTTCTAGAACTATCCCGTATCTTGGCGAATGGTCTAGTATTTACTAGATAGGGTAGGCTGGTAAATAAAAGAGGGGAGTCTAATATGTGTGGGTAGATAGTGAGTAATTGAACTGCAGTCAGAGAGCACGAGAGACGTTATAGCGTTTGTTTAGCTCGATTGTTGAAGTTGAGTGTATTGGTAAAGTTATATTTGGAAAGAACCTTTCTTAATAAAACTAGTTTGGGGTTGTGTCGCTTAAGTTTCGTCGGAACGAAGTTACGGAAAGTTAATTAACAAACGGAGACGTAACAATATATATATATTCGGTTTGGTTTGTTTTGAATTTCGTGCAAAGCTACACAAGGGCTATCTACGCTAGCAATCCCTAATTTAGCAGTGTAAGACTAGAGGGAAGACACCTAGTGATCACCGCCAACCTTTGGGCTACTCTCTTACCAACGAATAACGGGAATGACTGTAACATTATAACGCCCCCACAGCTGAAGGGGCGAGCATATATATGCAGGGCCATATATATTCGGAACTAGTTAAACGTATGTACACCATATTCTTTACACATATCATAAACACAATGCCGTTCTCTTCTTGTTGTCAAAAAGTCCACTTAGGCCTATACAATTGCATTAGCATTTCAGTTGACAAGCTGGACTATTTTTTACTATTACTATCGCCAAACTATCCGGGTATACTTCCCTTACTTTATTGTCAAGTTATCGTGGTTGTGTCCTATACTTCTAAACTTGTCTGCTCTTTTTCTCTCTCTTTGTATTTCTGAGAATAGTCTATCTGTTTGTCAAGGTCCACTGAGGCTAGTTCAATTACATTAGGACTCTATTTAATGAAATAAACTATAATTCTATCTCTTTCAACACCACTAGTCTCACTCTAATATGTAAAACCATTAGATCTCCCACTCCTTCGACGATTAACTTTGAATTTAAATTTTCTTTGACCGAATTCCTTCCTGTAACTTTATTTCTAATCTGCTTTGTCTTTGTTTGTCTGCCTTTTCCCACTCATCTCACTCTATTTATATGTTTATTCCTTAACGTCTGCTCACTATATCCTAGACATCGCTTATGACTCTTACCGATTTACGTAACTAAACTTGTCACAAAATTTACTTTAAAATAATTGCTTCTAACTCTCTTGTTATGAATAAAACTAAACAATCATAAAATATTCACTCACAAAGTAAATTAATAAGATCTACACTAAACAGTCTTTTATATCATGACATGAGCCTCTCTTCAAGAGAAATATTTACAATATTTTAGAAACTATATACAAAGAAGGTCCTTAGTTCACATATTAAGTATTGTCATATATTCTACACCAATATTTACAGTTCCTTTGTTTGTCTCTCCTAAAGTAGTGTCTCCAATATAACTTCTCCTTAACAGGATTCCTTGTCTTCATACATATTTTCTAATCTATATGTATACTTACACATTATATTTTGTTCCTCTGCCTTCTTATCAGTCAGCTTGATACGTGTGTTGACATGTTTGTATGCCTCATCTCCACTCAGTGCTCTTAGGCTTAGTAGTTCCTTATTTTCTGTAATGAAGTCACTGGCTTCGGATTCTGCTTCTATGACAGCAACACCTGCCACGTCCATTTGTACATCAATAGCTACAACTGCAAGGTCTTCTCCCCTCTTGAAGTAATTCTTCAACAAATTGGCATTGTAGACCTTAGTCATCCCATTCACTTTCACTTTATAGTGCATTCTGTTGACCACTTCCTGTACTGTGAAAGATCCTTTCCATTACTGGATAAGTTTGTTGTTGCCTGCAGGTAGCGGAACTAAAACCTTCTGTCTGACGTTGAAATGTCGACTCTTGGTCTTGTTATTATAGAAGTTTTTCTGACTGTCTTTGGGGTTGGCTTCCTTAGTAAAACATTTTTGACAGGTCTGGTTTAATACTCCTTTCCAGTTGCGCTTGACTTTCTCTTGGGCACTGTTCCAGAGTTTCTATGCTAAAGAGTCCTTCTTCTGTACTTCCTTCAGCTCCCGTGAAACTACATTCAAGTTATCACTCTTTTGAGACTTTAAGAGGTTTGTATCTTGCTTGCTCCTTTTCCTTTGAGCTCTTCTGATTACTGAAGATGCTTCATCAGTCTTCTTTTTGTCTAGTTTCTCTAAATTATTACTACCTAGTATGTTTCCTGTCACCAAGTCGTATAGTGGTTCCTTGATACACATGACCTCAAGGTCATATGGAGTATCCACCTTTATTTTTGCCATGGGAACTTTCTCACTGTCCCATCAATTAGCACATACAGGCATACTTTACCTGTCATCTGATCATCGAATAATAGACTGATTCTCACTGCTGCACTACTGCACCCAATGTGTCATAGAACTTTTACTTTCTTATTTCCAACATTGCCCTCACATATCAGCATATTATGGTTTGTTGGAACCTCCTGATATTTGTAACATGCACCAATCACCAGTGGCACTGTTGATCCATTTGCTGACTTGAGCTGACCATAAGCCGTGCATTAATCAATCGTGCTTTCTTAATATATTGAATCTGATGAGTTGTATTGATTCAGATTCTTCTGGCAGCAGCATCCATAATGCCACTCACTCTTTTCTTGTTTCTCACCAGCACAGTCTTTGTAAATAGCTCCAGTTGCATTATGTAGAGATTTCTGCTATTGTTTGCTGGTGACAGACTTGCACTCCTTTGCAATGTGTCCCATTTTATAACAAACATAGCATCTCTTCTCCCTTCTGTCTATTAACCTCCTATCACTGTTGGTAGATTTCTTCTCCTGGTCAGCCACCACTGGTTTCGAATTTAAATGCGTATTCTTGGACTTGCCAGTTATATTACCTCCATGGTCTATACTATTCTGCAGGCTTGATCATCCTCTCTACATCTTTCGGTGGTCTCAACTTTAGGAACAGTGTCATGTCCATTGAACATGTAGTCATGAGTTGTTCTTGTACTAATAGGTCTGCCAGTCCCTTAAAACTATTATGCTTGCATATACTTGCAACAGTGGCAGCTCGAACAACAAAATAAATAAGAGAGATTACAGCAGTTGTTGGAGGAAAAAGAAAAGAAACAAGAAGAGAGACTATAGCAGTGGCAACTGGAACAAGAAAAAAAACAAGGAGTACAAATGGAAAACTTTATTAAATTTCAAAGTGAATTCAATATATTAAAGAATGATTTACTGTCTTTTACACAAGGAGGATATATTAGCCATAGACCTAATCAGCCCCAGACAATGGAAAGCCCCTTCTAGACCCCGCAGCTAAACCCTAATACAGACATCTTCAGTCCTCCCAGAAATCACCTTCCAGACACGAGAGTACGAAGGAAGCCACAGGAATTCGATGGACCACAGGAAGCATATAGACCACAATTTGAGCTACTGGCAGAAATGAATGGATGGACAGAGGAGCAGAAGGCAGTGTAGCTGGCAACGAGCTTGAAGGGACAACCACTGGAAATACTTGGACAATTGTCAGCAGACGACAGACACAACTATAGAGCACTGGTAACTGCTCTAGAATTCAGGTATGGAACTCAAAATCAGTCCGAAGTTTACAGGACTAGGTTTAGGACACGAATCGGTGCACCACCCAATGTCCTCAAGCTGTTGCTGAGGGATCAGTTTGTAGA
>NW_013670363.1:0-2483 GCF_000517525.1 Limulus polyphemus
CAGAGCACAGATAGCCCATTGGGAAACTCTGTGCTAAATTACAGACAAACAAACACACAAAGAAGTGGACCCCGTAATAGTTCACTTAATTACGGAGAAGAGTTTTATCTTTATATAAAGAAAGCGTCCTGTTTTTAACCAGTTAAAACTTCTTTGTGCGATGCTCTCCCCTATAAAGCCAGGTAACCGATATGTTTGTTTCAAAAGAAAATTAAGACAGACGGTAGTGTGTCGTGCGGCCAAAACAACCTGCAGGACACCCTGTGTGTTATTAACAGGAGTGATAGTTTAGCAATTTTCCATTTTCTGTAGCTCGGACTGTGGTGCTTTAAACTATCATATTTTTTGTATGGATGTGCTCTACTGGACTTTTACTTCACATGCCAAATTTCACCGCAATCCATTAAGAGATGTATGAGATATAAAATCTCCAATTTTGATTAAATTTCTTCCTATTTTTTCTTCGCACCGAAAGTATGGGAACTTTGTTTGATAGAGAAGCATACTTAACTTTTATGGATTTTTGTTCAAATCTGCACAAATACGAAATCTCTGTACTCTTTCAGTTGAAGGTGTTTTAGCAACTGCCATATGTGTGGTCCACAGAGAAGCTTCGTAAAACATGGCAAGAAGGCATCTTAAACCACCCACTAGGGGACTACAGGACACATTCGAATCTCACTAAAAAAGGTAACAATAGTAGAAAATCAGTGGCAGATTTCGCGAACACAGATGACACATGTTAAATCGTAATCTTGACTTACCAGTCTCAAGACACTTTTCAGGCATCTCAGATTTGTTGTTCTAAAATCTAACCAACTGACCGTTATTTTCGTGAACGCGAAGCACAATGCCTTAACTTTTACTCTAAGTACAATTTCTCCAATTGGTTTAAACAAGAAGTTTTCTTTTTTGTAACTATACTTTTGGCATCTTTCTACTTTTCCCACTATTACCCCTCACATATCAGTTTTGTATTTATTTACACCTTTTCCTTCTGCTTCTCTTTCATTACGTCATTTTCTTACAACAATTGATTCGCCAGGATTATTACATCACACTTCGAAACATGTTTCGCACGTTCTTCTATTGTTCCCTTTTTAGTAATATTCGAATGTGTTCTGTATATATCACTTTAACAAACATCACCTGAAGAAAGGAATAGGCCCAAAACTTTGTATGTAACTAAAGTTTTCGTAGGTTTATTACCATCGTATCTAGTGCTTGTTTTCTTTTTTAAAAACTTTGTGTCAAATTAAAGTTTTCCTAGGTTTATTACCATCGTATCTATTGCTTGTTTTCTTTTTTAAAAACTTTGTGTTAAATTAAAGTTTTCCTAGGTTTATTTCCATCGTATCTAGTGCTTGTTTTCTTTTTTAAAAACTTTGTGTTAAATTAAAGTTTTCCTAGGTTTATTACCATCGTATCTAGTGTTTGTTTTCTTTTTTAAAAACATTGTGTCAAATTAAAGTTTTCCTAGGTTTTATTTCCCTCGTATCTAGTGTTTGTTTTCTTTTTTTAAAAACTTTGTGTCAAATTAAAATTTTCCTAGGTTTTATTATCATCGTATCTAGTGTTTGTTTTCTTTTTAAAAACTTTGTGTCAAATTAAAAGTTTTCCTAGGTTTTACTACCATCGTATCTAATGTTTGTTTTCTTTCTTTCTTAAACTTTTTCCAAGATCATCTGTGCGGTTTTTAAATATTTTTTGTATCTGTATGCAAATAATTAAGTCTAGCAGTTGAGTGTTAAATTTCTATTTTTGATGTAAAAGTTGTAAAGACAATGATCGATACAAACAGGCTGAAGCAGAATGAAGCTAAATTCATTAGTTTGTTAAATGATTCGCCACATTTATAGTAAGTAATTTAGTAATTTTACTTGGTTAATGCTATTATATTTCATGGTTTTGCAATCATAAACTAGTTTCATGACATTAAAGGCACGATTCAGTTTTTCTAGACTGATAATGAGAAAAATATCTTTGATACGCAACTCTAATGAACTTACTATATCACAGTTTGTCAGAAATATATGAACGTTTGGAACATAGTTTGTGAAATAGCCGTTTCAAAATTTCAAATGCTCTTTTATGTTACTTTTATTTGGTGAAAACGTTCTTGCAGTTCACACACTTTGACATTTAATTAACCAATCAATCTTAATTGAATAGAATTGTTTAAACATTTGTTTAACAACAAGTAAAAGCTTGGAATGGTCTATTATTTCATTGGGGTGTGTCTGTGATCCAGACACGTTGCGGAGAATTCCACTCCTCATCAGTGACCCTGGACACTACCATCGAAGAATTAAATTGTGGCGGAATGCTACAAGTTCTTCAAATACCTATAGAATGATAGGTTTCTTTTATGTACGTGTAAAACACCATTTCAATAACCAATCAATTGTTTTTTTTAGCCCAAAGCTAGACAATGGGCTGTTTGTGTTCTTACCCCCGCGGTGAATTTATTCCGCTGACACACT
>NW_013670363.1:2692-3981 GCF_000517525.1 Limulus polyphemus
AATGACTAACAAATAGCAACAAATGACTAACATATAGTAATATATAGTAACAAATGGCTAACAAATAGTAACAAATGACTAACAAATAGTAACAAATGGCTAACATATAGTAACAAATGACTAACATATAGTAATATATAGTAACAAATGGCTAACAAATAGTAACAAATGACTAACAAATAGTAACAAATGGCTAAAATATAGTAACAAATAGTAACAAATGACTAACATATAGTAATAAATGAATATCAAATAGTACCAAATGACTAATATATAGTAACAAATGACTAACATATAGTAACAAATGAATATCAAATAGTACCAAATGACTAATATATAGTAACAAATAGCTAACATATAGTAACAAATAGCTAACATATAGTAACAAATGGCTAACATATAGTAACAAATGACTAACAAATAGTAACAAATGACTAACATATATAACAAATGACTAGCATGTAGTAAAACAGCTAAATGCTTTGATATAAAATAACATTATCAATATTTCCCTCTGATATGGCTTGAAATTCCGATGAAATCAGTTATGTAAAATAATGCAGATATCCATAAGCATTCGAAATAATAGCCAAAGGCCTTCGCCACGTTCTAGAAAGGCCGTGGTAATTGTTTGATTCCTTTTTCTAGTCAGAATATTTTAAGTTAAACAGTTATTCTTTTAGATTCATATCACAATATATACACAAGAAAGTTTTGACAAACATACAAGTAATGATGTAATGGAAATCAGCCTGTGTAAACACGTTCTTAAACCTAATATTTTCAGAGTATACAATCTCCAAATATGAATAACATTAACAGCCGGAGGTACACTTACTTTAGCTCTTATATTATCACTACCAGTTTGGTTTTTTCCATAAATATATCATGTAAAAATAAATTAAGGTGATTGTTTGCTTTACCTAAATGTTTACATAGTTGTAGAATGTCGTATAGAATGTAATGATATTGGAAGATACTTTGATTGAAAATTAATGGTAATTTCATTTCCTTGAGTTACGTAAACTTTTAGGTTTGTTTGTCTGTTTTGAATTTCGCGCAAAGCTACACGAGGGCTATCTGCGCTAGCCGTCCCTAATTTAGCAGTGTAAGACTAGAAGAAAGGCAGCTAGTCATCACCACCCACCGCCAACTCTTGAGCTACTCTTTTACCAACGAATAGTGGGATTGACCGTCACATTAAAACCCAACCACGGCTGAAAGGGCGAGCATGTTTGGTGTGACGGGGATTCGAAACTGCGACCCTCTGATTGCGAGTCGAGCGCCCT
>NW_013670363.1:4258-7502 GCF_000517525.1 Limulus polyphemus
TGACCGGTCTAGTAATTTCGGTATGACGGGGATTCTAACCAGCGGCTATCGGACTGCGCGTCGAGCGCCATAACCACCTGGCTATGCCGGGCCTAAACTTTTAGGTACAAACGTTTTATTCAAAATTCAGCTCAAGCACAGAATAATATCCGAGAGTTTCCATAAAAATTATGGCTCACACTTTTAGCTGTGAGTGCGTCATAAGTGAGACAGTCGGTGCAGTTATTACATTCAAAGAACTAGACAAAGCCCTTGTGGCGGCTGGTGCTGACGGACATAACCACAAAATTAAGAGCGGCTGAATCGGAATTCTGTATAGAACACATTCTGGTTGAGAATTCCAATTCCATGATAGCAACAGTACAAACAGATACTATAAGTAGTCAGTCACATTATCAATCTCTTACACGAGAAATAATGAAATAAAATATATGAGGTTTACAAACTTTCCTTATCAATGTTATTGGAAAATTTCAGAATTACGAATTTAAACATTTTGTTTTTGTTTTTTAACCGAGATATCCACCTCAATAATTATAATATGTTTCAGAAACGACAAGTAGGGGATAAAATAAGTAAAGATTGTAAAATATATACAATGTTTCACCAGCGTTTAATCGACATCACCAGAAGCTCTAATGATACGCTACGACCAATATTTTAAAACCCTAAAAACAATCATATGATCTGAAAATACATACTTTAAAATTGGAGGGCTTATCAAAGTAATAGAGAGGAATGATTGCGTGGGTGTTTACGTGATGAAGACTTATAAAGTAACATTAATGAAACATATTTTCATTTTTTCATGTTTATCATCTTACAAACATAACTTCGTGTTATTTGTGTGTTTAAGCAAATCTGAAGAAGAATATAAATGTTCCTTAAGTCTAGTATTTACTTCAAAATCTGGCTCTCTAACGTAAAAATCTTATGGTGAAGATGCTAATACATCAGCCAGTGTATTTACTTTACCCAGGAGAAGGAAAATCGTAAAAAAACTCGCCCTGGTTCATGTTTCGATTTTTAAAGATAACGAAGATCGTAAAAAGTTGTACATGAATGTTCAGTTACTTTGGACATGGTCACAAGATGAAAAACTATATTCTACATGATCGCAAGATGAAAAATGATATTCTAAACAAGTTCGGCTATCAACTTCTTTACCATAAATTAACAGTGATTTTTTTTTACAGTGTAGTTTGTGAGAAGAGACACATTCATTGAGACCATTTAGTGTTCTTGTGTATCTTACTGTCTTGAATGTGGCGTTCACAGCTGTATTTACAACTATGTAATCAGAAGAATTTGTTCTGTATCATATAAAGAACCCTGAATTTCTTGACATCATTTTTAAGGAGTTTGGGATTTCGATTTCGGTCGCATCTATTAACCAGCAGTACTAAATTCATGTACTCTCCTCACAAATTCCATGCAACACCTATTGAAACATGAATTTTCTCCTAAACCTACTGAATGGTGCAACCTTCATTAGCCTGACTTTGATTTCTGTAAGTTTATTATGTGGAATTTCTGTCATGGGAGCCATGAGTGCATCGCCACACTACTACTGGTAATAGTATTGCTGTCTGTACTTTTATAATCATTATATTGGGGACACTGTCTGCTTAGTTGAATGATAATCATTCACAGTGTAAACTATCGGCACGCGAATGTAGTCTGGTTTAGTTTATTTTCATACAAGAAAGGAGGAACAATCCATTTTTATTCAGCGTTTTCACAATTATCTAAAATACTGTATGTTTACTGGTTAAGCGAACACTGAAAACAAAATTTTATATTAGGTGGGGTAAATCTATTATAATGATGCTACTAGCAAAAATTATTTCCCCGAAAGGTGGGCCGAAGTCAGTCAGTCAGTAGACACTAAAATGTCGTCACATAATGGACACTTAACGTTGCACTTTGTACTGTCGTGACGTCAATAAAACGTGTACATGCCATGAATCACGAGAAGAATTATGTACTCTGTAGGCTACAACACAGCATGACATACGAACTTGAAAAGCAAGAAATAAAAATATTTGTTACTCTTAATTTTGGTTTTATTTACTTTTGAAACAGGACACTTTCGGGAATCCAGTGGAAGTATATATAAGTTTTATAAACAAGTAGGCAGATAGATTATGTTTCTAGTTTTTTGTTTGCTAGTTTGTTTTTTATTGACAGAATCTTGAAATTGCATACACGTGAGTCAATAATGAGCACCCTTTAGAATCAGAGGAAAATGTTATTCCAAAACAAAACTCTCGGTTAACGTTTTCCACAGGATCAACTGGAACTGGGCGAGCGGAAAATTGGTCTTTTAATGCTCTGTGCTAAACGGTGAGGAGGCGGCCAGTGGAGCGTAGTGCTTCGGCGCTGGGTCCCGTGATAAAGTAATCCTGCAGCGGTCAAGTAAATTGATCGTCAGTACACGCTAATGATCTTCAAGAGAAGCAAACACTCTGTGCGGAACAAATTCGTTTACGAGGATTTCCTTTGAGGATTATACCTGAACCCTGTCGGAAACTGCAGTCAACCATAAAAGCAGATGAGGCGGTTTTCTTTGTTGAGGTTTCGAATCACAACTGATACCGCTTCCGTCCTACTTTCAACACGCTCGTTTTGTGTCTTCTACCTTGTTACACTTTCTTAAAAACCAATGTTTACATGCATTTAGATACGCAGTGTAGAGGGTGATAATCTTTTGTTGTTGTTGTCGTTTGCCACTTCAACTTATACATTTCAAACTGGCTGTTCGTAATACGATTACATAAAGTTTCATGGGATCTTCGTCATTGATATGAAAAAACATTATCGAGCTAAATTATTAATCGCGAAACGTAGTTTACCTGATAGGGTGATCAGTTGTTAACTTTTAGCTTTCTATAACTAACATTTCATTTTTAAAAAATGTAGTAAGTCGTTATAACTGATGACGGCTCAGTGAGCATCAACATAATTGGCCAATAACAGTAGTTGTGAGTTTGTACAAAAACAAAACACGTTCTATACAAACATATACTTATTCATTGAAAGTTCGTCGTCATAACAATACCCCCCCCCCAGTGGCACAGCGGTATATCTGAGGACTTATGACGTTAGAATCCGGGTTTCGATACCCGTGATGGGCAGAGCACAGATAGCCCATTGTGTAGCTTTGTGCTTGAATACAAACAAACATAACAATAGACGTTAAAGTGAAAGAGAAATAAAGCAGAAGTAATTATTGATAATAATC
>NW_013670363.1:8442-22479 GCF_000517525.1 Limulus polyphemus
GTCGCCGAATAGAATACCAAGTTGCTTTAATAAACCGTTCTAAAGGAAAAATACTTATGTGTTGAGTGTTTCTGTTAAACGGCCGTTATCGATACCCGTGACAGTCATTTGATCGAAACGCTAACCACAGAATTATTTTTCTTTACCGCATCTGTAACCATTTCTTTACATTTTCGGATTTAATAACAATATATTTAACGTTTATTACAGTAAGTGCAAAGCCTTGCCCTCACTTTAACAAGACCTTGAAAACTAAATGGAAAGAAGAAAAAAAAACACATGAAAGAGCCACTGACGTCAGTGGGAATTTTATTTTAGAGAGATGTACATTTTGCTACTTCACTATCTTAAACTCCTTCTAGCACAGTTGGTCCCTAGTCAACAGGCACAACTAGAAACTAATGTGTGGGGGATTCTCAAACTTCAACTCAATCTCTGAAATCATCCTTTTCTGCAGTATATAATGTTTGTATCAAATTCAGAGTTACAAGTTTCACTTTGTTTTGCAAGTCACTGAATATTTTTAGAAAATGTAAGTCAAGAAAGTGTCAAATATATGTATATATGTATGCCAAACTGTTAACTTCAGTTACGTTCAAAGTTTTGTATGTATTTATGCATTTCGAGGCAGACAAATTATTCAAGTATGACATAAATAGGTTCATATAAGTTTGTATTTGGCCTATATATTTTAACAGAATATCCTGAATGATCAAAATATCTTAAAATTGATATATAATTGCATACTACAACAGAATTGTAATATCATATGATAACAAAAGTGGACTTAAGATGTTAACAACAAAATGAATGTTATAAACAAATTATAAACATTAATGCAAAAAATAGGCTGTTAATAAATGTAATGACATATACTATAGTTTATATACATGGTGATGAACAAAAAACACTGTGGTTAACGCAGTTTTTAGACAAGTTCTTAAACAAAGGAACACTGTGGTTGATGCAGTTTATAGACATGCTTGTGTACAAAGGAACACTGTGGTCAAGGACGTAGACGCGGTTTGAAAAGTGGGGGAGCTTATGTGTTAATAAGAGTTAAAAATAAATGAGCGCGTAACGACTATGATATCTATGGGTAATTGATTGTATATTAAGGCTCGAAACCGGGGGGGGGGGGGGCTTTAGCCCCCGAGCCCTCCCTGTCTACACCCTTGGTGGTTGATCTAGTTTATAGACATGTTGATGAACAAAAGAACACTGTGGTTTATAGACATGTTGTTGAACAAAAGGACACTGTGGCTTATAGACATGTTGTTGGACAAAAGAAAACTATAGCTTATGGACATGTTATTGAACAAAAAAATACTGTGGTTTATAGACATGTTGTTGAACAAAAGGACACTGTGGCTTATAGACATATTGTTGAACAAAAGGACACTGTGGCTTATAGACATGTTGTTGGACGAAAGAAAACTATAGCTTATAGACATGTTATTGAACAAAATAATACTGTGGTTTATAGACATGTTGTTTAACAAAAGAACACTGTGGCTTATAGACATGTTGTTGAACAAAAGTAAACTATAGCTTATAGACATGTTATTCAACAAAAGAACACTTTGGTTTATAGACATATTGGTGAATAAAGGAACACTGTGGTTGAGTTTTTATGCATCTTCTATTTATTGTAATTAACAAGCGCTTGATGTATACGCGGATTTAAAGAAGGTTTAAAGATAATTCATGTGTTATTTGTTTAATTTTAAAACAAGTTCTTAATTGGAAAATGATGGAAAAAATACATTAATCACATTTACAAATTTGAATGGTCAAAAAAGAGAGATATAAACCATGGACTGCTATTGCCATCATGACTACAAAATCAATAAATTATTAAGTGTAAGTTACGAAGAATAACATCTAGGACCCTTTACCCTGAAATATAAAGTGAGTTAACATTATCAACTGGTAACCATGAATAGTGTAGCATGGTAATCTTGTTCGTAGTCATGGGATGATTTAAGTTTATAACTTTCTTCGGCTCAGCAATAAGGAATTGAGATATTTGAGTCCTTTTAATTATGTTCCATTTTGTTGGCTCCTAACGATCTAAGTACATTAGATGATGGCAGAAAATCGTTTTAATGTTTGGCTCTTTGATTTGACACCAGGAATATTTCATAAGGTCACTCTTTGTTCACAACAGTTAGTAACGTAGAAAACATGGCTACGTAATATTAGCACGATGAATTGGATACCTTATCAAACTTGTTCTTGTATAACTTAATAAAAATTAAGTTGATTTTATATGAAACTTCATAGGTGGGGTAAGGAAGACATTTAATTGCTCAGACTTTAAATCCTATTGTTTATGATTAGCAGCCTATTTCTGCAAAAACGCGCTACGCAGTTTAGAGACGTGAGCGTATTATAATATTGACGGCCAAATTTCACTACTCTATCATGCAAGAGTAGCCGAAGAGTTGGCGGCTGGTGCTCCTTCCCTCTAACCTATCGGTTTAAAATGAGGGACAGCTTTGCGCAAACATATCTTTGTATTTCTTTGTCCAAATATTATGAGTTTTTATTCATAAATGTATATGTACATCAACACAGTAACTGGTTTCTTGTCACATCTTTTATTACACAACATCTGGAATAAGGCGCTAAACCTTTGTTACTATTTTCTAATGAACTCTAATGAACTTTTTACCCATAAATTCAAACACGTATATTGGCAATTATACCATCTAAATTTTATGCTCCGCTAATGTAATACATTTGTATTAAGAAATGCAGTGAATGATAAAGTATTATAGAAACAACCCCAGAGGACATTCATGCTTAGATCTTTATATGACCTCGTTGGGATTTGGTCCATGTTTGGACCATGGAAGGCCAGGTTCAGCGTAGACTTATCTTCATCCCTGAAGCGCGGGTAGGGTGGCGTTGAACATTCCCGCCGCGAAGATGCAGTGTTCCAGGAGAGCCGTTAGTCCCCTCCCTCTCCTATCACATCACTTGTACATAATTATATCCATTCGTGAATGGTTATCGTCACCGTAACATTATCTAGATTGTCATTCTAATCATTATGTGGATCTTAACGCAGAAACGACAACTACCCACGGATACTCGCATGGTCATCATACACATAAGGTCTAGTAACGTGATAACAAAATCGTCGGCGCTGATGTACTTAGCAGGTTCTAAAAATATCGTCGGCGTTGATGTACTTAGCAGGTTCTAAAAGATGGTTTTAAAGTACAACAGACAACAGTAGATGTTTTTTCTCCAAAACCACAACCAACACTGTATTGACCATATACAACTCCGAAATACTAGTATATATCTGAAAGACTAATAAACGTGACGTCAATCTGCCACATACTTGTTTTATTTCTCGAAAATAAGGTGTAGTAATATCGATTTTACATAGATAAAATAAAATAAACGTCACGATTTGATTATTCTATCGCGAACTTATTCGATTTACACACCACACTGCAGGTTTAATTAACAGCATTAATTGCAATTATGAATATTATTAAAGTCTCCTTAAAGTGCTAGATATTCCTAAAGAAATAACACAGATAAACTTTCCTTAACGACATAAAATCAGTTAATTGATACAGTTAATTGCGATTTGTCCCCCGGTGGACAGCGGTAAGTTTAGGAACTTACACCGCAAAAATCTGATCTCCCGCTGTTGAAACAGCAGATAGCCTAATGTGGCTATGTAATGAAACAAACAGATACTAATTACAGTTTTTTATGTTATTAACTTCCTCTAAATGTACTTGATGTTATTCAACTGGCCCGGCATGTCCAGGTGGTTAGGGGCGCTTGACTCTCAATCTGAGGGTCGCTGGTTCGAATCCCCATCCCATCAAACATGCTCGCCCTTTCAGTCGTGGAGGCGTTATAATGTTACCATAAATCCTACTATTCGTTAATAAAAGAGTAGTCCAAGAGTTGGCAGTGGGTGGTGATGAGTAGCTTCCTTCCCTCTAATCTTTCACTGGTAAATTAGGGACGGCTAGCGCAGATAGCTCTCGTGTTGTTGCCTCGAAATTCTAAACAAACTAAACCATTGTTCAACTGTTCCTTTGTAATTAATAGTTGAAATGTAGCTTTAGAATTCACGGTTTAAATATAGCCTTAGGATCTCACTGTAGACAAAAAACCTTAGCTAATAGCTGTTGAGAAAAACAGAATTTAAAACAATAAAGTGCAAACAATTTACATTAATCAAATAATTTTATCTGATTGTGGAGAGGTTTCACTCCGAATATCAATTTAGGAACATCCAACAATTTAAGAAGAAGTAAATAATGTTCATAATTGTCATTTATTATACCAATTAAGTGATTTTTATGTCTTTGCTGAAAAGTTATTTGTATTATTAGTTTTCTAATGAATCCAAAAGCTACATTTAAATTGTAAATTCAAAAGTTACATTCAAACTATGAATCCTAAAGTTACTTTTCAACTGTGAATCCTAAAGCTACATTTAAACTATGACATTTGCATCATCCCTACATAATACCATAGCCACACAATTTAGTTAAATGCTAACAGACAAAAATAAGATAAATTAAACTCGATTGTGATTGAATAGTTATATGTAAATTCTTGCTTTAGCCATCTCTATATTAATTTCCTTTTTTCTTTAATTTTGTGCTTGTTTGTTTTTTATGTAGTGTTTCAATAGACATAGGAAGGTTGTATTTATAACCAAGTTCTAAATACAATGAGGTTCTAACTGTAATATTTATTGCTTATCTATTATTGGCTGGTAATTCTTGTACTTAAGCTTTTTAAAGGAACACCAAATTTCCCTAAGAAGGCTAACTTCAAGGGGTAATAATAATATCGTTTACAATAGAATTATGATTTTTTTAAATTACTACTATTTATTAATAATACTTATAAAAGTGGATACTCCGTTTGAAACTATGTCACCTCAGTAAAATTGGTTGACGCCATTGAAAATGTTTTTGAATTATCATGTAACAAAAAAAGAAGCAGAAGAAAGAAGAACAAGAAATTCAAATTTTTTGCTATGATATTTACAGAAATATCCAAAACTTGTGACTCAGTCATTACATATATACTGTTATAATAGGAAACACTGCATAGTATTGTGAATTTCTGATGACATATTGAGAAGATATTTAAAATACCATTTCGATAAACAATCCGAGCCATCCCTACATAGGCAGTGCTACCGCCTGCCTGATAATAAGAACAAACAATACATTTAAAGAAACTGAAACCAAATGCTTCAAACCTATGTTGAGAGTAACATCCAGACTAGTGAGCTATAAACTCTTTGCACCAGATGAGTTTTAACTTTTAAATTTTCACTAGTTTTGTCATAATGACTTCTACATACTAATGCATTTTTATTACGAAGCGATTTCCAAGTACATAAGAAACCTTGGTAAAGCACGTAGGAAATATGGGATACACTTTGTCTCGAGTGCAAATTGTTTAATTCATAAGATAATCACTATGCTCAGTTCCTTCAGATTAATTTTCAGATTTTCGATAATCCTAAAAATCAGGGTGATTTACAACTTCTAGTGTAAACAGTGGCAAGCAATTCGTTTTTGAACTATTGATGTTTAAAATTTTAATTATTCTAAGTTAGAATAATTATATTTCTAACATAATATCGTAAAACAAAAATAAAAGTCAAGTTATGAAAGGGCATAAGATAAAAAATAAATAAACACTTATAAGTTTAATTGTTTGTTTTAGAGTACAGCTACACAATGGACTCGACAAAACCGACAAATAAAAGAGAAAAATAATTTTATAATACAACTTGCTTCTCTGAAAAGCTGCAAATAAGGATAGCAGCCAAGATAAAATAATAAGATTCATAAGACCAGGAAATGCATGGAAAATGTGTATTTAAACGCATAGTGTTCTTATGGGAAAATATACACATATGGATAGAAAATAGGAGTCAAGGTAAAAAAATATACAGATACGGATAGAAAATAGGAGTCAAGATAATAATTTAATATAACACTGAGAAACGGATGATAAACCATGGAGTGTACAGTTTGCCCTTGTATGTACCTGGAAAGGATGCTGAAGTACATACACAATGTTTGTTGTTTTTTATAATCACAAAGAACCAGTTTAACTGGTCAGTGAATATTAGTAAGCACATTTTATCAGGTTTTACGTAATAAGTAACTAAAACTTTTCTTTGTGTTTTAGTGAAACATTTGGAAACCAAAATTGCAAAATCATAAGTATACAAAACACATAACGCTAGTTAAATTATCTCGAGATTTTCATAATTACTTATTATTGTATTTTTGATATTTTTCTGAAAAATAAGATGTCTATAAAATAAGTGTATACTAAAGTTATAAACAAAACTATTGTCATTTTTGGACAAAAGACGTCATCTATATTTATATTATTAAACTTTTCTGTAATATATGATTTAAATATAAAAAGTAGTACAGATCTTTCACGCGTACCACAAACAACTAGTGCTAACGTATTTCTTCTCTATTTTTGTTCAATATTTTTTATGCTTGATATCTTTGTTGTTGTTTTTTTCGTTGTGGAGTTATGAGTAGTGTTGAATATTTTATAAAGTATAAAAGGCTCTCTGATTCATACAAGTTATAAAACGCAAAGAAAACAAGGGATGAATTTATGTTATTCAATTATTCATATCAAAGAATGTAGATGTCATCCTAAAAAATTATAAATCCTATGCGAACAGTTTGTAAAGAACTCGAAAAGTTTTTAGCTTTTGCCGTTCTGTGTAACTTATTTCTTTTGTGTCGTAAAAAAAAAGGTGTTTGAAAAACAACTTTGACTTATAATTAAACGAAACAAAATATATTATAAAACTATATTATTAATAGCCTAACTAGTGCCTTAAGACTAACTATATAGTAAACATTCTACCTTTTAATATTAAGAAATATACGTTCTAACAATTGTTTGTTTTCGGATATTCACACACAGATACTCAACGGCCCTTTACATCAATCGTCCGTAATTTGGAACTGATATGACTAGTGGAAAGGCAACTAGTCACAATCTATTTTTGATTATTTTATAACCGACTAATGGTATTTTAGCTCACTCTTATAACGAACTCAAGGCCGCATATGAGGGGAACAATTTCTTATTTCTTAATTATTTGTCGAGAGGGACGCCATCCATGAATCCTCGTATCTACAGTCTGAGACATTAACCAGTAAGCCAAGCCTTGACGAAGTGATTTAATTCCCTCGTGAGTATTAACTTCTTTAACAATTATGACAAGAAAAAGAGTAGAAAGAAACAACAAAGTTGGATTTTCATTTAGCTACTCCCCAAGCACCGAGATATCTATAAGTTAACATTATTAGCAGTTTAAACATACGTTGTGCACACTTCAAATCAAAAATCAGATTTGATAGTTCTTCTCCTTTTTTGTATGTCACCTGGTGGGATAGAGGTAAGTTTACGGACTTACAACGATAAAACTATAGCCCAAACTCTACTAATCTGAGTCTTAAAGTTGCAACTATGAAATAACTTGGCCCAAACTGTACCAATATGAATTTTAACGTTCCAACTATGGACCAAAGTCTACTAATGCCCAAATAATAGTGAGGACGACAGAACAAAACTGTACAAATTAACAATGAAGAACATAGCGAAAACTAACTGGTGAAAGCATGGTCCAAGAGATAAATCCTCGTTATAAAAAATGTTAGATGTTGCTTATTTTTGTGATATTTTAACGTTATTTATTGAGTAAAATTAAGCCTTTATTCAATACCTAATAAATAATGTTCTAAAAACAACCAACTTGACCAATTTCACAAATGTGCTTAGCCTAATTATCCGAATTCATGTAACATAATTTTAGCAGATTCCCTCTTTTTCATTACTATTGCCAAGTCATGTCTCAAGCTAAATGGCGCTTCTAGACATGTGTAAAAACCTGATAGTTTAAGTCAGGAGAATTACAAAATTGTTAATATTTTTAAAATTTTAAGAAAAATTCAGCAATTACTTTTTTGAATGCTTTGATTCTCAATTAGTTTTGAATATTTTATTTTCAAAATTTCTCAACGCCAGCTATCGCTTATGCTGCCATACCTTAATGTTGATATTTGTTATTGTTATTGAGTCAAACTAATCACTTGCGAGTATATTCCCAAAAAGCCAAATTGGATATGTCTGTGCTTGCGATTTTCCATACCTTATAACTGTTCTGGGGAATTAATTTACAACAATATAGCCATTTATTTCGACGATTCTGAAATTATATTCTATAAAATACATGCACTTACTTCATAAGAACAATAATGTGAAAATAGGCTTAGATACAACTTTCATCTGATTCCTTTCTTCAAGCAAAACTGAGTCTTTGGTAACTAAAAAGTCGATTGTGAGTACTTGGAACTACAACTATTGATGTTTAGAAACAAAACAAACGATACTAGTAGACTTAACTATCTGTATGCATGTAATAAACACATGGAGACCTGAATAAATAATTCCATTATCTTTACAACTGCTTGTTAGGCTTCAATGTTTCCCAAAAAATTAAAACTGTGTTAACCTTTCTTGTTCACATAAACAATGAATCTAATGACTGAATGTTGTTACGAGTTTTATAAATAATTATTACTTGCTAACAGTGTTATTCCTTAAATTATTTAGAACATTTTAAGAATATGTAAGTATTAAATAATTCAAAAGATTAGAACATGAAAGCTCTTCACTAAAATAGAAGAACTAAGCCATCCCGACCTTTATTTTCTGTTTTTTTTTATAAAGCTTTCAAGAATGGCTGGGCCTGCGTCGAAAATATCTTCTTCGTACAATAATATAATTATATTTACGATAATTAACGCCGAAAGATGGCGAAATATTGAAACCCCGTTTGACGAGTTCTGGTATTCAGCATAAAGTCTTCTGGGCAGTGACTCGTGACAAACTCTGGATCTGAAATGCTATAGTAATACACCTAAGATTTGAAATCTGTAATGAACTAACAGAGAGTAATGTGAAAAAAAAAGTTTTTTGGTGTCTAGGGTGATTTTTATTATGAGTAAAGATAGTATTTTAAGATAGCAAGGCGTTTGTCGTTGAAATTGCCACAACAAAAATTCTGTTAAATCACATAAGTACACGTTTCGTCGTAAAGTATCTTCTAACTATATTTACAGAACTATCTGCTTGGCTGTGATTTGTCACAGAACAGATTATATTCCAAATGAGTCTTGCACGAAATGATCACCTATTAATATTTAAGTAACCAGTGCAGCAGAAAAAGAACTGGGCGCCAGCATGCAATAGCTATTGCCCTTTCTGAGGTTTCCTCAATTGCTGCTTCTTCATCACTCCCCTAAAGAAAATGAGGGAAGTTATCAATATTTAATCGCTACTTGCTCTGAAATGCGGACTCAATTACCACATTCTTGATGATAAACGGCCTAGTGTTGACATGATATTACAAAGGAACCCTCCTTCATCAACCAGTAAATATTTAATGTGTTCAGAGAACTCATTGCCGCTTCTCGCTTGCTCTGGATGTATGAAAACTTAAACACTGCCATGTGAGCTCGAGAAAGTTGAATTTAACTTCATCTCTACTAACTGTTATATATCGCTCTTCAGGTGAAAGGTGAGCGTTTATAAGTCCAACAGTGGCGTTGGAAACGACAGCTTTACCGCAGATATAATGACCTCACCAACTTACGCCCATAAAAGAGAAGAAAATCGTTGTTTATCCACATAGCAGAAAATAGTGACTGTCGTTCCACGAACTTTATAGAGAACAACTAAGGGGAAACAACAAGAGATTAAAGTTAGATGAGCTTCACACAGGAGTTATGAATGTTCACGAAGTCAAACAAAGGCGGGATATTACAGAACTATCATTTAATGTAAGCTGATTGATGATGATCCCCTACATTAGTAACCCAAGTTTAAACTGTCGCTTTTCTCATTTATCTTTATAAGTATCTCCAAGAACACGATATAACAAATCTCAAGTTCCTCTAAACCAATGCGTTGTGCATATAAAGAGGATTAAAGAAGATGACGTTCATGACATGTTATCATGATATAAATGTATATATATATTTATCAATGATGTGAACTTGTGGCTGTGTGATAACGGGCCGTAACTAATGAATAATATAATATGATATGATAAACGAACATAATAATACTATAGTATGTACAATAAAATAACTATTATGTTTAATATCCATAAACATAATTTTATTTAATATATGTTATTATAAACGAACATAATAATTCCGCAGTATATACAATAAAATAATTATTGCGTTTTATATGCATAAACACAATTTTATTTAATATAATATGTTACGATAAACAAACATAATAATATTATAGTACAGATAATAAAATAACTATTGTGTTTTATATCCATAAACACATAATTTTATTAGCCATTAGTAACGGTCTAAAGTATTTTTTAAGGAAATGTGTGAAGGATAGAAGGTCACAGAAAGGTAATAGTAAAACATATTTTCTTTTACTAAATTTGTTTTCACAAATAGCTAGCTACCAATTGAACTATCTGCGATTTGATCAATACGTGGATTAAACCCCGCTTTCTAGTGTTATAACCCCCTCGTTGTTATTGTTGAGTCACTGAAAAACATTTTTTGTTAGAATTAAAACTTAACTCGATATGTTTTAATACCATTAGGCAATCAGTTTACTTTCAATGTCATTCGCACGTTGTAGTACGTAGAGTTTGTCATTTAAAAAATTGCCAATAATGTCCCATTTTTTCTTTCAATATTTCAGTTAATTCATAACGCAAAATCAAACTTTACCATCTTTCATGGCCCAATAAAATCCACATTATGACGGTTGATATTGTCATTTGCAGAAAATAGAAAACGTAGTTTCAACTTGAAAACAGAAATTAAAGGACACTGCGCGTGTAGATCATTAGAAAATTGATTAAAAGATCCTCGAGATGATTTTGCGTCAAGTAAAGTCTCATTATTTAGGGTTAAATTACGAGACTGTATATTTATAGCTACTGAAAAGGTCAACGGGAATGTGTATTAAGTCACATAGAAAGCTCACACGCTTATGAGTCGGGGGTGGCCTAGTGGTTAGAGAGTAACCAAACTGTAACCGAGGATCTGTGATTCTGGGCCGCAAAATCACGTTTCTTACTTTGGGGTCGTGAATCCACTATACCAGAGACGGTTAAAACTCATTATTTGGTCAAACTAAAGTAATCCAGAGTTGGCGATGGGTGCTGTTGACTAACTGCCTTCCCTTTAATCTATAGTTTCAAACAAATTTAACCCTTTATTGCTATATAGTATAGATGATTTTTTGAAAATATCATAACACATTTCAACATCACCGCTAAGACTACTATTTTTTATAAGTTATCTGCCATAGATGTTCGTGCAGTCGAAAGAGGTTCCAAGAAACAATGCACAATAAAATTCTCCCTGGACAATTGTGTAAAATCATAAATAAATAAATGAAAAAAGCAACTTTTTTTTTTTACTTACTCAATAAAAGTATTTTTTATGACCGATCTACTGTCTCCAATACATTATACATATTTTAACGTTTCAACACGTCATCTTCTAGATCAGTCTTATATAAATGGTTTTTATTGTCTAAGTAAAATAAATGGTTGTTTTTTATTTCATTTCTGTATAATACACAATATTAACACGTAGGCCCCAGTGGCACAGCGGTACGTCTGCAGGCTTACAACGCTAGAAAACGGGTTTCGATACCCGTAGTGGGAAGAGCACAGATAGCCCATTGTGTATCTTTGTGCATAACTACGAACAAACAATTAACACATAGGTTCAAATAAATTTATCTTCATATTTTCTAAGCCGTACAAAGCTCAACTTTCAATTGTAATTGATGTTGAATTTTGCCAAAGTGCTCTGCAAAATGTTAGATAAATAATTCAATATTAAACCCAGCAGCTTGTTATCAAAATAGCTGGAATAAGGAGCCCAAACGGTCCGCAGAACGAATTTATTCTCTAAACAAACTCAACGACATAATTTGTCAAGTTTTTATGGCTTGAGTGAAAAACTGTTTTTTCTCTACATCATTTTTTAAACTAAAGTTTCTTGAAGCGTTTTTATTCATACTACTGGTTATATATTGTTTTATATGTGTGATGTGTGTTTACATAAAACATAAAAAAGACGGTAAGTATGGTAATTGCGAATGCGTCTGCTAAAACACGGGACACGCTTCATAAACTAAATTGTTCCTAGAATTAATATACTCTTATCGCTAAGTCCTATCAACAATTTCTCGTTATAACTGATGCGTTATGAAACCAATTTAACGTTACATTTACAACAAGTGAAACTATTACTTTCCAGATAAATTATGGTAAGTTTTCAAGAACAGTTTTTAACTCATGAGCTTCATTTGTTTGTTTTTACAACAATAGTTATACAATTTTCCAACAGAAACTGAATTATTCATTCTCGTAGTATAATATATATATATCATCCATTTTAATACTTTTGTAAAATTTAAACTTCCTGGCTAATGTTAAACCAAACTTATAGATACATCCTATTTACCGATATGACGTATTAATTACAGATACATCCTATTTACCGATATGACGTATTAATTATAGATACATCCTATTTACCGATATGACGTATTAATTACAGATACATCCTATTTACCGATATGACGTATTAATTATAGATACATCCTATTTACCGATATGACGTATTAACTACAGATACATCCTATTTACCGATATGACGTATTAACTACAGATACATCCTATTTACCGATATGACGTATTAACTACAGATACATCCTATTTACAGAAATGGTGTATTAATATTAAAACCTTATCACATTGTTACGTATTAAAATTTCAAATAGTATGAAACTGAATTAACTTGTACTTTGGACTTATTGTTTAAATAAATGCCGATATATATCCAATTTATGATATTTGCCACCAAGATTGATACACATAGTTTCTTTTGTTTTATACAAATATTTTTAATATATAAACAATGATACAATTTACAATAGCAGTTATTACACATAGCTATTACAAACAATGATTTATATACTGACGTTTTACAAACTTACAAGCAATATAAAGTCTTCTTTCTAGTCTGGAACTTCCTTGATATCTTATCGAGGGATCACGATGAGCGAGTTAATTACGAGTTGATGTAGGTACAATTTGCTTAACGGGGAGCTAGCTAGCTTTGTCCCCCGTTATTTACCAGGCACACACGCCAGTTTTGCACGATGAAGTTATATAATGTTTTCTTAAAAACACTAATGTTCGAAGTTTTTTGTTGAAACCTGGAAGTATTAGGTCGTCAAGAAATTAATGTCGTTTGTTTTTTTTAGATGAAAAAACCCGAACAACTTATATATCAAAACAGAACATTTATTAAATGAAATAGTCTCCATTCTTATCGATGATGCTTTTCCATCTTACAATCAGATTGTTAATGCCCTGATTAAAGAAATAATTTGGCTTTGAAGCAAAAAACATGTCGATGTTCTCTTTAATACCTTCCACATTTGAATACGTTTCCCCATTATGATGGAGTTGTAGTGAAGGAAAAAGCTGGTAATCTGATGGTGCCATAGCTGGAGAATATGGTGGGTGGGGGATAACTTCCCAACTTGTATTGCGTCAAACGTGCCACATGTGGATGTGCACTGTCGTGAAGAAGAAGAACACCTTTCCGATTGACGAGTGAAGGGCGTTTCTGATGAACGGCTTGATTTAAATGTTCCAGTTGCTGACTATAGATCTCTGCATTGACAGTTCGCTGTGGATTGAGGAGTTCGAAATTAATTACTCCTTGGATGTCCCACAGCATCACTTTCTGCAGATGGAGTCCAGGTTTTGGGGTAGGAAGTGTTTTTTGTCTAGGACTGCGCCATTATTTTTGGCATTTAATATTTGCATATAGGATCCATTTTTCATCACCAGTGACATTTCTGTCCAAACATGGTTCACGCGCATTCCGCGTCAGAAGAGACGAAGTAACATTC
>NW_013670363.1:23479-30134 GCF_000517525.1 Limulus polyphemus
GTACAATTTACTTAATAGAGAGCTAGCTAACTCTGTAGTTCTCGCTGATCACACGCCGATATTTTTTTATCGGTGACGTTCGGTAATGTTTTCGTAAAAGTACTAATGTCCGATGTGAATCCACTGAAGTTAAATGGTTTGTAACGTTCGAAATTTATAAATGCTCCTGGTTAAATATCTTAATTTTTCCGATTAATAAGCGTTATAACAATCACAGTTATAGCTTCCGAAGTGTATAGCACACCAGCTATAGGAAACCAATAATAGATACTCTTGTTTTGGCGCGTCGCGTTGGTTATATTTATAGGCTTATGGAGAGTTTTTCAAAAATTCAGACTACCTAACAATACAAAGCTACATTAGCGTTTACGTACACACATACATTGTTGAGTCTTACACTCGCGAATCTTCTACAACTTTAGAGAATAAGCAGAAGTTTCGTAATACATATTTAGCAATATAGTTTATGTACATTTCTAAATAGAAATTAAATTTAAAGAAACATCGATAGTAAAATATAAATATAATAATAAATCCGTTCACAACATAAACATCTTTTATCTTTAAAATTATAGACCACGACTTCTGACCCCTAGCGGTAAGGTGTTCATGTTGAAATTACACCGTACAACACTTTTTTTCTTGAAGTGTGATTTCTTCCTTGTCTAGCCACGAGAGGTCAATAATAGAAAAAAAAACATGAAGATTATAGGTTGAGCGAATTTGTTAGCGAAACAGAAATTTAATGCAATTTTATTTATTTCATCAGAGTTAGAGTTTCTCAATTGCTTTTTCATTCATTGTTTGTGGGAGTTTTTACAGCATTGTTAGTCAGATCAATGTATATTGTTAAGGATTGGATTTAAAAAAAATTACAAAAGTCCGTCAAAACCGTTTTTTATTGTCTTATAAGAATAAGGATAACAACAAGAAAAAACAATCGCCTTTGCGAGATGACTTCATTCATTTGTCTGATCCTTCAATTGAAATATTAAATTTTCAGCAATTTTATTCGGTTTTTTAGCTGAGAACTTCGATACTGTGCTAATGGGAGATGCATTCCTATAAAAGTTCAATTAGATTTGTTCATTATTTTGTCATAGCTTTGAGAGGCATATAGTCTGGTAGGTTAAAAGATAGTACAATCACACGTTTTAAGAACGATTTGATTATCCTAGTACAGTAGAGATTCGTTCCAGATTGCACCGCACAATATGTTTAGCACCTGCATATTGGGTTCATGGTGAATTCGCCATCATTCCACAATTCAACGGAGCCAGGGTAAAGTTATGGATTGGAACAAAATGATCAGTTTTACCGAATATACACTCCACATAGCAAGATGTTAAACTATGTAGGAAGAACATGACATTTCCTATGATTTAGATAAAAGAAAGTCGCGTAATAGAGAATTTTTTGCATTAACGACTACAAAACTACATCCTAATCCAATCTATCGCAGTGCTTCAATCTCCCATGAAGAAAACGTAGTAATTACAAAAAGGTCATTGTGAGGAAACTGGACATATCTCTTAATGTAGTTAACAAGAAAATATATAAAAGTCAAAACTGAGTTCACAAGATTCAACCACGACTCGAAATCAATAGATATTATCATGAAAAAGATAGCTGAAGAAACTAGAATCGCAGCAGTCCCATCCAACCATATATCTTTGAAATATTCCATTGCAGTTTATTTAAACTTTTATGTACTTAAATGTGGTAGTTAAAGTCTATATCAGTAAAATCTAAGTGTGTCTGTGGTAATTAAAGTCTATGTCAGTAAAATCTAAGTGTATCTGTGGTAATTAAAGTCTATGTCAGTAAAATATAAGTGTGTCTGTGGTAATTAAAGTATGTCAGTAAAATCTAAGTGTGTCTGTGGTAATTAAAGTCTATGTCAGTAAAATCTAAGTGTGTCTGTGGTAATTAAAGTCTATGTCAGTAAAATCTAAGTGTGTCTGTGGTAATTAAAGTCGATGTCAGTAAAATCTAAGTGTGTCTAAGGGACTAACAGAAGTTGGAATCAAGAAAGCTTAATAGACACATAAGACCCATTTATCTGCTGAAGCCTATCACGCCAAAGAAGATGACCATACGATAAAATTAAATAATTGTAAAATAATGAGATATGAATCTCAAACGAGAAAGGAAGTAAAAGCCTTCTTCATCCACCTAACTAACAGAATAAAACACTCAGTCAAAGAAGCGTAAAAGTCAAGAAAACCTGAACACCTATCTTCAAACCGTTCGTGTAGTTAGTTGGTTTAAGTCATGTCAGGGAGACCTTGACGAACGAAAAACACGCCATCTTTTCTAGCAAGAAACACCAGGGTCAAACCTCGACATCTCCTTCAATAAACAGCCCTTCTCAAGAATATTCACTGAATATGGCAGGAGATTAGTAGCTGAAATGTAGGGTAATTAATATTTAGTATCTACTAATAAAATAATTTAATTAACCAATAAGTAGACTTAGTAATCAATCATGATAATGTTTATCGGTTCATATAGAAAAAGTTAACTTATGTTATTGTGACAAAAAACTGTAAAAACCAGAATCTATTGTAGGAGATATGTATTCTTAAAACACTTAAACGGTGGGTCCGGCGTGGCCTAGCGGCTAACAAGTCTGGCTGCTTATCGAAAAGTCCAAAATTCGAAAAATGATGTAATTGAACACGTTTCACGCGTTCTTTGGTCCAGGTGTAGCGGGTGCTGGTTACTTGCTACTTTAACGGAACCCTAAAGTCTCTGACCAGGCTATTTAACCCACGTGTTGCGTAAGGTATCGTTCAGGTTTAAACCTAAAGTACTGTTTTTTATTTGCCACACGATTCTTACTAGTGCTTCAACCCTTCCAGCAAAAATAAGTGTCTGCGATTTTTATAGGTTGTTGCTTAGCCTACAAGTTGAAAGAAGTATTCATTTAATTAAACACTTAATTCAACGTGCAATGTTTTACTGCATATTTTAGGGAAAAGAAAACTGTACTAAAATGTTCTGGAAGTTTCACATTCAAACATAATCATAAACATGAAAATAAACATCATTCACCTGATTTTAATGTTATTAAAGAACAAATATCGGTCTCTTTGCTCAAGTAACAAAGTTTAAAAGAAGACACATGAAGTCCATTTAATCTGTCCAGACAACTTCAATCCTTTACTGTAGCTATTGTTTATACTCTCAGAACTCACTTGTTATTGGGCAGTTATTAGAATATCTGTGCTATTTATCCACTGTGACTCGTTACACGCACGCACTACTGTGACTTGTTACACACCCACACTACTGTGACTTGTTACACACCCACACAACTGTGACTTGTTACACACCCACACTACTGTGACTTGTTACACACACACACCTTCAAAAATTCATATACAGTTAGAATTATATTATTATATTTCGCTAAGATAACACACATTTTATATAACTACTTTGCTAAGATATAGTTATTTATGTTATATCAATGTATGAAACATATTTGCATAGCAGGTGGTTTCTATATGCTTGATTCCTTGCAGAACTAAGTTTTTGGTTGTACCTATTACATGATTAACTTAATCCAATTATTTTCCATTAAATCTTAATGCCAGTTCGTTGTCGTACTGTCTCTAAAGGGAATAGACAGCGGCGGCATGAAAGGTTAGGCGGCAGAGTCGAGATGCGAACCTCCAGTGAATGTTTGACGAAGAGATCCCGATTGTTTGCGGTAACTTTGATGCGTCTCCCCGGGCGAAAGTCATCCCTTCAGTTCAGCCGTCGAACGTGGTTTAGTTTACAGTGCAAACATGTCTAGTTCCGTATCTACTGAACCGGAACAAATGTAATCTCTGTCCACTTAAGCTGTGCTGTTTGACTAAAGAGCCAACGTAATTGATAGTCGTCTCAAACGGCGATAAACCTGACAAGCTTGTACCTAATGCCTACTTCCATCCTGTCTTTGGATCATCATACAGCCAAAAGGTATTTACAGTCTGCTATGTAAGTCTTTAACTAGATGTAGATAATTACACATGTAAGAAAAACATCGTTACAATACACACACTTCGCCTCCATATTTCAAAATTGTTATTACCTGCGTTAGATCTGATCCATTCAAGTAATCTTGTAAACAGAAGAAAAAGTGCATCGCAAAAAAATCAACTTATGAACTTGAACAACGCCAATTTAGTCTGGTTTAATTTTTTCTTGAATGCTAAAATAATAATCAAGGCAAAAAGAAATTTAGTGGAGAGGAAACAAAGGACGTATTAATAATTGGAAAGATCTAATGGAAAATATTATTTTGAAAAAAATATTAACTCATTCTCCAAACTATTATTAAGTCGAAAGAACAATAATTTTTGCTACCGTACAGAACAAAACAAAATTAACCTGCAAGCCAAATATTAGCGCAGAACAACAGAACAGAATTAACCTGCAAGCCAAATGTTAGCGTACATAACAGAACACAGTTAACCTGTAAGCCTAATGTTATTGTAGACAACAGAACACAGTTAACCTGTAAGCCAAATGTTAGTGTAGACAATAGAACAGAATTAACCTACAAGCCAAATGTTAGCGTAGACAACAGAACACAGTTAACCAGCAAGCCCAATGTTGGCGTAGACAACAGAACACAGTTAATACTGCATGCCAAATGTTAGCATAGGTAAGAAAACAGAGTTCAACTGTATACTAAATGTTAGCATACATAAGAGAACCGAGTTTAACTGTAAACCAATTGCTTATGTAAATAACAGAATAAAATATAACAGCAAATCAATTATCAGCATACGTACTAGAACATTATTCAACGATACACTAACTGTTAGTGTAAAATGAGTGGATACTAAAATATGGTTGAACCCTATAACAAAAGAAAAAATCATGGAAGCTGTAAATAAGAAACTAATTTGAAAAAAGTCCATGCTTTAAAGTCGAACTTTATTATTCTCAAACTTTAATTTCTTGTATGTGGAATTTTGTAGAGTTTTGATCGTCAATAAATTTGTTCCCGTAGTTCCTGAATGATAATAAAAGAAAACGTTTTAAAATACTTAAAGAAAATTTAATCATCATTAACTACTTCTTATGGGTAACCAACCATGATGTTATTAATTTTCAATCTCAAATGTAGCAATAGTCATTTTGGAAGCTATCTCTTTTTTAAGAAAAAATAAGCAGGAAAAGTGCTACTTCTGGGTGACGATGTTGACAAAAACCGTCTTTTTCAGCATATCCACGAGGTCTCGCTACTCCGCTTCTGTTTATATGTGTTTCTTCTTCCTTCTCTAGAGAGACAAGTGGCATGGAATCTACACAGTATATCTGTCAGGAAAACAGATGTGTTGTTGTTGTTTTTTAATTATGCACAAAGCTACACAAGGGCTATCTGTGCTCTGCCCACCACGGGTATCGAAACCCGGTTTCTAGCGTTGTAAGTCCGCAGACATACCGCTGTACCACTGGGGGGCAACACAGGTGTGTAATTCAACAAACTCGGTCAAGTCTTTGTCTAGAATTAAGGTCTCTGGGCCTGCAGACCTGAAAGTTGTTAAAAGTGTCAACCAGTAGAGTTATGTTTTCTTTCAAATCCTCCTCAGAAATGCATGATAAATTATTTTACTTCTTTCTATGTTATCATGAACCATAAATAAAAATATTGGATAATCACGAACATTAACTCTGTAAGTTGCGTCTAAATGAATCGTTAAATTTCTGGACATTTATCATAGATTAGTTTCATTTTTTGTATCTGGACAAGTAAAACTATTAAGTCATCATTTTCACTCATGTGCAATAGCATTTCTATCTTCGCTTTCAAAGAGTCTCTTCAATGCATTAGTAAGGTAATCTTCATCTCATTTTGGCACTTCGTCAATGTTTCAAACGCGTCTTCATATTCTGCAAATCTTTTACGTTGCGCAGTGAAGTTTAACAGGTGTGGATTTGTTGGTTCCAATTTGATCACATTACGTTCTTGCTTTTCCCGATTTCCTAATTTACCTGTTTTGGATGTATATTTGACCCAAACCTTTCATCAAATATATGATTCTGTTGCATTTCTACATTGGTAACGACCAAGCTTTGATATTTAGAGTCATAAATAGGTGTAAAGATACATGAAGATTCACTTGGAAGGTTCCTAAAAATGAGAAAAATAAATTAGAACATGTAACAAAAAACACATCGCAGTCTGAACCATAGGCTGTAATAAAAAGGATATTAATGTGTCTGTGTTTTTTTGTTGTCTGAATTATTCTTTGAACAATAGTTTTCATTTTTTCTGTGCTATTATTCTAAGTTTTATTTCACTGCGAGATTTGCATTTCTTGTACTGCATTATGTTAACGTTAAGGCCTTTAATTAAGCACGTGAATTACGTCACAGAACAAAGACATTTAAAAAACAGTAATAAATAATTGCTTCCTAAAAACAGAAAAGATTTCAAAAAGCATTACATCGCACAGAATATAGAATGTTATGAAAAATAGAGGAGGTGAGATATGTGCTGACTAGATGACTTTAATAATAGTGTAAGGTGAGATATGTGCTGACTAGATGACTTTAATAATAGTGTAAGGTGAGATATGTGCTGACTAGATGACTTTAATAATAGTGTAAGGTGAGATATGTGCTGACTAGATGACTTTAATAATAGTGT
>NW_013670363.1:30846-36698 GCF_000517525.1 Limulus polyphemus
TTCTTTACTGTTTTGCTTGTTTTTTATATGTAGTGTTTCAATAGACATAGGAAGGTTGTATTTATAAAGAAGTTCTAAATACAATGAGGTTCCAACTGTAATATTTATTGTTTATCTATTATTGACTGGTAATTCCTGAACTTAAGCTTTTTAAAGAAACACCAACTTTCTTTACGAAAACTAATTTCCAGGGGTAATGATAACATCGTTTACTTTGTTTGAAATTAAGCACAAAGCTACACAATGGGCTATCTGTGCTCTGCCCACCACGGGTATCGAAACCCGGTTTCTAGCGTTGTAAGTCCGCCGACGTACCACTGTACCACTAAGAGGCAACACGGTTTACACTAGAATTATGATTTTTTTTTAAATTACTACTATTTATTAATAATGCTTATAAAAGTGGATACTCCGTTTGAAACTATGTCGCCTCAGTGAAATTGGTTGACGCCATTGAAAATGTTTTGAGTTATCATGTAATAAAAAAGAAGCAGAAGAAATAAGAACAAAAAATTCAGACTTTTTGCTATGATATTTACAGACATTCTCAGAACTTGAGACTCAGTCATTACATAAATATTGTTATAAAATGAAACACTGTATAGTATTTTATAGCTTTGATGATCTATTGATGAGATATTTAAAATACCATTTCGATTAACAATCCTAGCCATCTTTACATAGGCAGTGCCTTCGCTTGTCTAATTAATAAATGTGGAATTCAAGATTGAGAAGTGTTTATCAAAATTCAAAAGTGCCTGGTACTGATTTTACGCCACAGGCAAAAGTAAATAAAATAAATAGTATCTATAAGAACATAGACGAATCCATCTAAAAATAAATAACTAATAAGAAATAATTTTATCCATTTCTCCCAAAATCATATAACCCATGTTTATAGTTTAAAATTGTTTCAAACATTTCCAAGATTTCAAACATCTACAGTGACCCTCCTACATAGTATACAGCATCTTTGTCTAAGCCTACATTTTCACGTGCTTGCAGTTAGTTTGTTTGTTTGTTTGCAATTAAGCACAAAGCTACACAATGGGTTATCTGTGCTCTGCCCACCACGGGTATCGAAACCCGGTTTCCAGCGTTGTAAATCCGCAGTCATACCGCTGTGTCACTGAGGGGCCTTGCAGTTAGTAGGAAAAATAACAACAGTTAATTATTTCCTAAATTGTAAAAAAATGTTTTAGAGGCGCATACAAGAACATCCCACATTTACGATTTAGAGGTCTAATTGCAAAGCATGTGTTAAAAAAGGTTAAGAAGGAATAATAGTAAAAGTACTCATTATTTTTGTTCTATACTGTACTTTGTAGCCTCACGTACGCCTTTTCCTCTGGATTCGTCATACCATGATGAATTGTATACAATATAAACGTGTACGTATACACGTGGAAGTTTTTCCACAAATATTTGAATATTCTTGAGTTTGTTATTTGCGCTTCGGCTTTTGTTAGTTATCAACCCTCCAGACTGAATGTGGTTTGTTTTATAATTATCGAGATACTTCTGAATTCCTCAAAGTTAAAGAAGCAGCTTCCCTTCATATTTTTTATTTCGTCGTTGCTGTATCCTAAAAGGGTTCACTCGGGCCTTTTACTCTCTTTTTTTCATTTCAAAGCTAAAAAAAGCAAAATTTAAAAAAAGAGGTCTGTGATTGGATTAAAAACTGGTCTATGATTGGTTGCAAATTTGCAGGGATATTAATAACAGCGATTCACTTTCTTCCCCTATCACCCGTAGAGACAGTAGACGCTCCCTTTTATAATTTATTAATTAAACCGATTATATTCCAAACGCTTTCGAGTGAACTAATACTACCGCCATCTCTTGACAAAATAATATAGTAGTTGGATATATTAGTATTTATTCTTCAACAAAACTGTGGAGAATAAATTTGCTTGTGATCAGTTAAAAATGTATCGCCTCTTGGATAAAAACACACACATATATATATAAGTTACTCCCCTGTAATTTACTTGGTTGTAAGTTTAAATAATTTAATATTGTTATAACATTAACATAATTTAATAATAAACTCAAGTACGGGATTCTGATAAAGCCTATTAGCTAGACACTTTCCGCATTCTGTATTAATGTACTTTGTTCTCAAACGGCACTTTTTTCATTTCTACTGAATAACACCAACTTTAAGCAAAACTTCCCAAGTTATTAACACAGTCTCTCTCTCACGCGCGATTACTCCTTTCGTAAGTTTTTGTCCACCACTCATCAAATTAAATCGTTTGTTATTCAATCTTGCGTCAAATAACATAGAGCAAAAAATATTTAATAGCACTAAATTAAAAAGGTTATTCATAAATGTATATGAATGATTTACAACTGTTACATCAACAAGTTGTTTGAGCTATGTTTGAAACTCTGAAATATCTCAGTGTAAATCGTTACTCAAAGGCTGCAATTTAGTGCCTAATGTACAAAAATTTCGTTTTTCACTTTATCCCATATAAGTATTGGACAAAATTTGTGTTGTAATAACGTACGAGTAGTGCTTTAGTGTCGCCATCTGTTATCAAGATTTGTAGCATCATTCTTACAAAAAAGCGTGAAAAATGACATATATAAGAAACAGTTTAATTTTTAATCGATAAATAATAGACATAAGAAACATCCTGAAAAACGTCGCTTGGTTCCTTTTGGTAGTGCATTGCTTGGAAAAAAATACATTGCTTTTTATTAGCTTTACATAACTTCGATTTTGAAAAGAAACGTTTAATGGCAAACAAAAAATATTTAAAATTAGGCTGTCCCCGGTCTCAAATACAACAAAAGATTTACTCAATAATTTTCTACTGTGTAAAGATATAAAAAATACTTTGAGACTGGGCACAATCTCATACACTCTACATGTTTCAAAACCTTACTTCGTCATCATCAGGAGTGCAATATTTTCCAACAGTTAAGACTTTTACATACTTTACTTATGAATCCTATGATCCAATTTACATGCGAATTTAATGAATTTCGCGCAATCCATTAACAACTCGTCCTACATCCGTATTTAATATTTTGTAATTTGTTTACTATATTTGATGATTTTTAAAGTTCATTACATGTTCTGAGAATAAATTGAAAGAAAATAAGAATTCAGTTTTAGAAATAATTGATATTATTAACTTTGTTGAAGCATATGTTAAAAATTCATTTTTTTCAAATTGAGATTAAAATTTATAAAGAAAAAAGTTTTAGCTATGAGTTCTATATTATCTCCGTTATTGTGTGGCTTATTCAATAACAGTTTTGAAACTGAAGCGTTACATAAACCAGAGACGAAACAGGAAATTTGGATGTAGTATCTTAATGACACGTTTTTGATATGGCCACGTGGTAAAAAAAAATTAATAGAGTTTTCTAATTATGTTAATAACATTGATACATCTAACAAAGCTTACTAGGTAGACACTTTCCACGTCTATATTAATGTACTTTATTTTCAACCAGCACATTTTTTAATTTCTACCGAATAACACCAGCTTTTAGCAGAGTATTACATGTTAAATAGTTATTAATTAACACTTAGTTAAAAAGGTTATTTGTAAATGAACAACTGAGTTGGATCAATTGGAAACTGCTGTTTATCAAAAACCATTCATGGTAATCATGTCATCACATCAAAAATCATGTCATAATAAATTTCAAAAAATTTTCCTTTTTATTCTTATGTGGAGAGGATTTTAAAATTATGTTGTAAACAGAAAGTTGCTAATAACGAGTTATTATTAACCAAGTATATAAGAGTAGAAATAAGTTATAATCCTGATATTATTGACCGAGATATCAAAAACAGTTTTAAAAATGAGGATAAAAATATTACGTTAGACCCATTCACCGAGCAAATTAATTTAAGAAATAATGGTTTGTGTGATCATTTATACATGGCGTATCTTGTCAAATAATATAATAATTGAGAATATAAAATAATATCTTTCCGATATATAAACCTGTGAACAAGGATAGCCAGATTATTAACATAACTAAAGACAAAATCAATTTGATTGAAAAACTGGTATAAATAAAATAACGTGTAAATGTGGGAATATCTTTATAGGACAAACTTGAATAAATTTAAAATACAGAATTAATGAACACAAAATAAATGTTAAAAATCATGCACACAGATATTTCACCTTTAACTTTTATTTTATTTTGGCACAGCCTACAAGTCTTAATGGTAATAATATCCATGAATCTACTTAAATAATCAAAGAATAAAGTGTTAAATAAGAATAAAGAACAAGTGGGACATGCTGTTAATAGATGGCATGAAATTCTTTAAGTTAAATCAATATTTACATTTGATCACATAATTCATAAATAAAGTATATTTAGGTCTTAACTCTTGGAAAATATTCCACTTCTTATGATGACAAAGTAAGATGTTGAAACATGTAGAGTGCATGTGATTGTGCCCATTCTCAGGGTTTTTGTAATCTTTATAATGTAAATCATTGAGTAAATGGTTTATTGTATTTTGAGATTAGGAATAGTTTTATTTTTAAATATTTATTGAGCACTATTAAACATTGTTTTTTCTTTCAACATCTGTGTTATTTACAATTGACACAAGTGTCTTCTTAACCTTAGTAAGCTTTACATGTTTTATTAAATTTATAACTAAATACCAAATCTGATTATGTTATCCGTATGTTACCTTCAGCTCTGTTGTTATACATATATAAAATTTCAGATCATCCCAACTACATGTTTTATTAAATTAATAACTAAATACCAAATCTGATTATATTATCCGTTTGTTACCATCAGCTCTGTTATTATACGTATATAAAAACATTCAGATCATCCCAATTACATGTTTTATAAATTAATAACTAAATACCAAATCTGATTATATTATCCGTTTTTTACCATTCGCTCTGTTATTATACATATTGTTGCGTCAGCGAGGTCACGTGACTAGAGTCACGCCACGTTTTCTAGAAATATCATGTTCCTTCGTGAATACCCTAGCATTTACTAGATTGGGGGTAGTCTGGTATATATAAGATGGTCACAACGTGACGGGAACAGTGTATTGAGTAATTGAAAATATTGTTGGCCACGTGAGATATAGCGCGAATGTTGAAATTAAGTGTATGGTAAAGTTGTATTCGGAAAGAATAAACCAGTTTTATTTAAGAAAGGACTTGTGTCGTTAAAGTTTCGTCAGAACAAATTTACGGAAAATTAACTAACGAACGGAGGCGTAACAAATTGGTGTCAGAGAGTGGGACAAAAAAAATGGAAACGAGAGGCGGAAAATCAAACTACAGCTTAGCAGATTTGATGGCAGCAATACAAGAACAGCAAAAGAAACAAGAAGAACGAGAAAAGAAACAAGAAGAGAGATTACAACAGTTGTTGGAAGAAAAAGAAAAGAAACAGGAATAGAAATTACAGCAGTTGTTGGAGGAAAAAGAAAAGAAACAAGAAGAAAGACAACAGCAGTTACAAGAAAACCTACAACAATGGCAGCTCGAACAGCAAAGTAAACAAGAGAGACTACAGCAGTGGTTGGAGGAAAAAGAAAAGAAACAAGAAGAAAGACAACATCAGTTACAAGAAAACCTACAACAATGGCAGCTCGAACAGCAAAGTAAACAAGAGAGACTACAGCAGTTGTTGGAGGAAAAAGAAAATAAGCAAGAAGAAAGATTACAGCAGTGGCAACGGGAACAAGAAAGGAAACAAGAAGAAAGATTACAGCAGTTGTTGGAGGAAAAAGAAAAGAAACAAGAAGAAAGACAACAGCAGTTACAAGAAAACCTACAACAATGGCAGCTCGAACAGCAAAGTAAACAAGAAAGACTACAGCAGTGGTT
>NW_013670363.1:37335-38692 GCF_000517525.1 Limulus polyphemus
TCCATTTGTCATCATCACAGGCTCTTCAGGTAAAAGAACTTTTGGCAAATTATGCTGATGTCTTTTCGAAAGGAGATCATCCCAATTACATGTTTTATTAAATTAATAACTAAATACCAAATCTGATTATATCATCCGTTTTTTACCATCCGCTCTGTTATTATACATATATAAAAACTTTCAGATCATCCCCACTCACATTTTCTGAATGTAAGTTTTGGTTTTGTTTCTTAATGATTGACAAAAAAAGGTAAAATTTACCACAATGTCTTTTATAATTATCATAAAGTTTCTAATAAACCACAAAAATGTCTTTCCTATCTATAATACAATTTATCATTAACAATCAAAATTTCTTTCCTATCAGTAATATAGTTTCTAATACAGAATTGAAGAAAACAAAGTTTCACAAGTATTTCACTTATCACGATCTTGGTTTTGCCAGTAAAAGCGGTGTCATCAGATACTGGCTGAAGGAATTTCTGTACTCACCCTGAAGTAAGTAGGATGGGAAGTGGGGAGGACTTGGTCGTTTATAACTTTGTCTGGAGTTGTATTTAAACTTCTACTTATTTCTAACATTTCCAACTTATTTACCTTTTTCACGGACGTATAAAAGTTTTCAGTTTTCTTTTTTTACTTCGAGATGAAATTCGTGGTTGATTTCCATAAGGTATGACGCAAGAGATGAGTCCATTTTCCCAATTTCCAACTTCATGAATGTCATTTAATTCTTGTTTCCATGGAACATCCGGTCTGACCTATATGTACACTACTGTAGTTTAGACACGTTAATTGGTAAACACCACCGTGGCTGTATTTTTCGGTGTTGTTGTTTCACATAATTTTCCAAGGTTGTTTGTACAGAAGAAGGCCAGTCTATATATTTTTTTGTTCCGTGTGTTGTATGTTTTGTGAGAAGATTTCCCAATGTACCTTATCTTACTCCTTTTGACATTTGGTATATTGTGTGGGTATATTAATTTTAAGTTAATGACATTTTATTTTCAAACAAGAATGTGGCAATTAACTTAGTTGTATAGCTGTTATTGACAGCAGTTTGTTTTAGTCTTTAAATATTGTTACGTCTCTGGTCGTTAATTAATTTTCCGTAAATTCGTTCCGACGAAACTTTAGCGACACAAGTCCTTTCTTAAATAAAACTGGTTTATTCTTTCTGAATATAACTTTGCAATACACTTAATTTCAACAGTCGCGCTATAACAAACGATATAATTCTCAACGAATGTCTCACGTGCTCGCCTCAACAATACTCAGTTCAATTACACACCTTGTCCCGTCACGTTGTGACCGTCTTATATATACAAGACTAACACATATCTAGTAGAGCGCTAGA
>NW_013670363.1:39692-41793 GCF_000517525.1 Limulus polyphemus
GACTAGAGGGAAGGCAGCTAGTCATCTCCACCCCCCGCCAACTCTTGGGCTACTCTTTTACCAACGGATAATGGGATTGACCGTCACATTATAACGCCCCCACAGCTGAAAGGGCGAGCATGCTTGGTTTGACGGGGATTCAAACCCACAACCCTCAGATTGCGAGTCAAGCGCCCTAACCACTTGGCCATGCCAGGCTGTGGCCACTGGGAGCCGGAAGTAAACAAACATGACATTGGCCCAATTTCGACAAGGTCGTATAAATGTAATGACGTGCCTAGGACGTTGACCTAACTTGTATCTCATTCATATAAGATATGTCAGCAACACCAGGGACGTGTGCTAAGTGGGATAACAGGATTACGTCATTAACACCAGGGGGTGCATTGCTATGTACACATTACTGGGTGATACAATAGGATTATATCATCAACACCAGGGGGACGTTGCTAGGTGACATCATATTATAAAGTCATCATCACCATAGGGTGCATTTCTAATATTGATATTTTTCATATTATTTCATTAGATTTATAGTTTTTACTTTTACAATTAATATTCAATGAAACTTTCTGGGATACTGTAGAGAAAAAACGATTTTATTGAATATTTATCAGAATAATGTGTGTGTATCCTACCTTTGAAGATTTTAAGAACAAATAAAAAATTTGTAAAATAGCTGTTCTAATGATCTGATGCTTAAACATGCACTTCCCGAGGGCATGACCCAATTTTGACAAAATACCATGAATCAAGTATATATATACTTTAAGATTTCGAAATGCCCTCCATCGTACGTAGGTACAGGTTGAAAGATATAAAAACAAACATCTGTATAGGATAGTAATTGTTGGTTTGGTTGTATGAAACAACCATATCCAACTATAGAGTAAAAAAGAACAATTGTGTAAATATGCCTGAAAATGAAAATGCTACATGTTTTCAAAAGTATGCCTTAAGGCATTTAAATATGGTATAAAAACCCTTGGAAATCTACTTAGTTTCAATCCATCTACTGAAAATGAAAGAGTAAACATGTGCTATGAACAAAAGCCTGAGTCCTCGAGGGATGAAACGTTTGTCCAACAATAGTGTAGCTGGGGTAAGTGTATGTCTTATAGTGTTAACAAATAACTACATTTATGTCACATATTTGAATCAATAATTCTACATTTATTTTATTTTCCTTAACATACATCTAGTAAATGTCCCAAAGCCAAGACATTTAATAGCCCCAAAACTTCATAAAGACATATCAAAAAATATAATGTCATGTCTACAACTTTTAATATGGTATTAAAAGAAGAGTCAATCGGGCAGCCTCCCACAAACATTCTAAATTAATTTTATGATAACATAGAGAATATACTGGACGAGGCCACACATCATTTAAAATCAAAAGATAAAGCCAGAATCAGTATATCCTATACACAGTTAGATAAACCTAGTTGTGTATGTTTAAAAGACAAGGTTGTGTTTTCACCCAACCTGGTCCTGTCCAGTATTGTAAAGGTTGATCAGAGTAAAAAGGGGTTAACATTAGATGAATTATTTATAATTGAGGTCACAACTTTACAAATGCCTGTAGGTAGCGGTAGTCATAAGGTAACTAATATTAAGGCTGATCATTGGAGAAAATAGTCAGTGCTATGCCAATGCTGTTATTCTAGGTTTGGCACATTTCAGAAAACCATCTAATCATAAATAGTAATCAACAAAGATCACTACTTGCATGCATAGCTAGCGAACTCCATGATTCCTGTAATGTTCTAATTGGTCCTTGTACAATAGAAGAGATAACAATATTTGAGCATAGATAGCGAACTCCATGATTCCTGTAATGTTCTAATTGGTCCTTGTACAATAGAAGAGATAACAATATTTGAGCATCATTTAAAGTTTCAAATACACATTGTGTCTACGAATAATTTCAATAGACCACCATATCCCGAAAATTTTTCCTCTGGTTTCATGATAACCATTTCCATTTTATAACATCACTGAAGAGTTTCCTAGGTGTCTCGTGCCCGGCATGGCCAGGTGGATAAGACGCTCGACTCACAATCTGAGGGTCGCGGGTTCGAATCCGCATCCCACCAAA
>NW_013670363.1:42353-49331 GCF_000517525.1 Limulus polyphemus
GCGAAATTCCAAAACAAACAAACAAACCTAGGTGTCTCATATTATTTGTGAGATTGTGATAAGGAGCTTAGTAGCTTAAATAAGCATTATTATTATGCGAGTTATTGTAATGTTTATTACAGTAACAGCTGCATAAATGATCAACCCATCGTTTGTGCTGATTGTAACAAATTTTATAAATCATTAGACTATTATAACAGATACAAAACTAAAAATGGAAAACAGATGGTTTCTTCACATGACAATTTTTATGTAAAACGTGTTTCTTTATCATCGACAGGGCAAAATGTTGTCCTGAATTCCACAGATGTGATGAAACACATTGTGCTGGATGTAAAAATTTTTCACACCCTCTACACATCTATGTTTCCCCATTCAAAAGATGTTAAAGATGCATCCAAAAATAATTGTTTTGTTTTTTATTTTGAGACTAGCCGATAAAGAGGAACCCATGAAGTGAATTACTGTGTGATCCATGAATTTAATGTTAAAGAGACAGTATATAAAGTATACAATGCATGTGATGAGTTTTGTGAGATCTTATTTTCTGAGGAACATAAGAATTATACAGCCATAGCTCATAACATGAAAGGATTTGATAGTCATTTCATTTTCAATTACCTAATCTGTCAAGGGATAAAACCCGACATTATTGTTAATAGTGGGAAGATAATGGTCATGACCATCAAATTTAGGGTGACTGATAGTTACCACTTCATCCCCATGTCATTATCATTGTTCCCTAAAACATTTGGTTTAATCGAGCTAGAGAAAGGATATATTCTTCATCTGTTTAACACAACGTTAAACCAAAAGTATCAATATTTTATACCCAATATGAGCTTCTATGCACTTGATACCATGGCAATACTCGTAAAAGAGAAGTTTCTGGACTGGCACTGATAGCACCAAGAGGAAAGGTACATCTTTGACTTTCAAGATGAGATGTATCAATTTGATTCACCTTCTATTGACAGTTATGTTATTAAAAGTTATTATACCTAAAGTTATATGTCCTTAAAAATTGTGTTTCTATTACAATAAAATGCAAAAATGACACCTTATTCAGAAATTCAACTCTAAATTGTAGGCATTATTCATTTTATCTCATTAGAAAATGTCTATCAGATGTTGACATAATCTGTCAGTGCTGTCTGCAATTTAGAGTTGAATTTCTTGCAACCTACAGAATTGACCCTTTCATATATATGGCTATTGCTTCTGTATGTATGGCCATATACAAAAGTAAATTCATATCACCAAAGTCTATAGCTCTTGTACCTAACCATGGATACAATACAACTAGACAGTGGTTAGATTACATGCAACAGTCTGAAGGTGTGAATATCTAACATGCCCTTAATGGTGGTGAGGTTAAAGTCTTAAATTATAGTGTTGATGGTTTCTCTAAGTAGTGTAACACTATATATGAATTTTATGGGTGCAGTTTATGTCATGGGTGTAGTTTATGGTATTAATCTGACACGATGAATGTTGTTCTAAATAAACCATGTGGTCTGTTAGAAATTGTACATTGGGCAGGCACCATAACCTAGAAATTCAGGGATATAAGATTGTTTCGATATGGGAACATGAATTTAATCGTATGAAATCCACGGATACAAATTTCATTAGTTTTCTTAATTAAGGACCACATAGTAGTTCATCACTTGGATATACAGGACAGTTTATGTGGTGGTAGAATTAATGCTACCAGACTTGTGTACGATGTGAAGGAAGGTGAAAAGATCAAATACGTTGACATTATATCTCCATATCAATGGACGAATGAGTACTGTGAGTATCCAGTTGGTCATCCTATTATCATCACAACAAATATTTCAGAGGTACATAATTAATTCAGTCTCATTAAGCACAAAATTCTTGCTCTGAGAAAACTTTATCATCCTGATTTACTTTGAGTAGTAAAAGTAAATCAACTTCTTTCTCTGTAATACATGTGTCGATTTAAGAATACTGCTCCTGTGTAATCACTCACATGATGAGAGAGTTTTATCAGCACATGGGTTACCAAAGAAATAACAAAAGCAGTCGAGTGTGGTTATAAGATTATAGAAAGTTATGAAATTTACCATATCCCTGAAAAATCCACACATCTGTTTAAAAATTATGTAGACACATTTTAAAAAATGATACAGGAAAGTTCAGGATGACCCCCTCATTGTGTTATGTCAGAGGTGAAACAGGAATTTATTGAACAGTATGTTGAAAAGGAAGGTGCACAACTGACCCTTCAAAACATAGAGTTTCATCCAAATAGAAGGTCAGTTGCAAAACTTTGTCTCAACTCTTTCTGGGGTCTTTGGTGTATTTCTGAGGATATATTGCAACTGGTCTACATAACATATGTTAAACAGTATTAATGACAAAGTTATTGCTCTTCATTGGAGACACAAGCATGAGTATTTACCTCAGAAAGATCAAATAAATATCTTTCTGGTGGCTTTCATCACTGCTCGTGTGCATCTGAAACTGTACAGTGCACTAAAAACGTTAGGTTCGTCTATTTTGTACTATGACACTGATATTGTTGTTCACATTTCAGGCAAAACTAATGAGCCCCCTCTAGGTGATTGTTTTGGGGAATTTACAGACGAGCTCAATGGACATTATATCACATCATGGGTCAGTGGTGGACCTAATAATTATTGATAGTTATGTGAAGATGCGAAGTTCAGAGGATTTATCCTTAATTTTATCAACAGTCAGAAGTTAAACCTCTCTTCAACATAGAGTAAATCAATGGATACATTTAATCCTTCTCAGCATGCTGTCACAATAACAAATGACAGGAAAATATGTCAAGATATAAAAACTTTATCTATAATTAACAAAGCAGAAAGCAAAAAATACCTCCCTACCTACATCAAAAGACATATTTTATCAATTTTAACACCTTATTGTATGGCTATTAAATTATTTATTTTAATTCTTGAAAGGCTGGTAATTTATATATAAAACAATTGATACTGTATATATACTATCATTATAGTTTAAGATGGATTACTGTTTATAATATCATTTCACTTGTTAGCAATGTGTTATCAAATTATCGTGATATTATTTACCCTACTCTAGAAAACATTATATGGTTCTATAGTGAATTTCAATAGTTTTATACTAACTTAATGCAAAACATTCCTGGCATCCATTTTGTTGGAGATTTACCTGAACATTTTCGGGATTATTTACAACCCAAAAAGCCAATTTTCATTTATAATTGATGATTTGGTGTGTGAAAGTGGAGAAAATAAGGAAGTGTCCCAACATTTTATGCACGGAAGTCATCATTTGAATTTATTCATTTGTTATATTGTACAGAATTTATTTCATCAGCATAGAGAAATATATCAATACATAACAAATAGATATACTCGATGGTCCCATTTTCCCAGAAGATTTTATGAATATTTCTAGTCATCCGATCACATTGTCTGCAGTCTGTCTCTGACAGAAATTGCTTGAAAAACAGTTGTTTAAAGAAATACACACCTACAATGTATATAACTGCTAAATAAACATTTGAACGCTAGTTCTTTGATAACATATGGCTTGTCCTTTAGATAAAATCCTTCAATATCTATCATGGCCGAAGTCATCACGATGTATGGACATATGTCACTTTGGCACATACACTATAATCTCATCTCTTGGAAATAAACCAGTTCTTAAACGTAATTAGTCAGACATTTGTGGTTTACAATTGATGATTAGATATCAAAACAGTTGCTGAGTTGCATTTTGATAGGCTTCTTCAAAGTACTTGACATATGTCAGAAACATTTGTCTTGCTAAAACATTCAGCTGAAACATGTCTCTCAAATTCTTAAATAAAATGTAATATGGTTAGTTTGCTAAGACAGAGCTTCATAGCTGTGTTTACCAAGAGAAATGAGAAAACCAAACTGTTGAGAAGCCTCTTACAAATTCCCTGCTATAATTTGGAGTCGGTTGTCACAGAGTTAATCAGCTTTATAAATAAAATCTACACTGTCCAATTCATGATAATGAAATAGCTTATCATTGTTTGTTAAAAAAGTCGGTTATGTTTAAATGGATTGTAAATTATTTTATAAATATATGTGTAAATAAATAGATTTATATGCTGTTCACACACACTCTCTCTTTGTCATTTATTCACCATGACAACTAGAGTTAAGCAACACCAGGATGACAAAGATTGTTAATAAGAAATTTACAATACTTTTTACAATCTATTACTGCATAATAGGATTCAAGAAAGAGAAAATCCAATAACCCTTTGGAATACACTATGCGACAACGCACAAGAATCAACAAGTACCGAATTTACCTTTTACAGCAACAATTTTTCTAAAAAAAACGAAACTAGTATTGATAGAAAAATATTTTTAAAATTTAGCATAAGACTAAGTAATTCACTTTTTCTAATTTCTTATTCTCTTTCTTTTCGTATCACTATATAATTATTATAATATGTCTATTTTTTTTTCTCTTTTGTATAACTAAACTGAAGTGATGATCCTGCTGGTTGTCTGAAGGCAACTACAATCTTCAGCCTTTGTGTATTGATTTCTAGTATTCTCTGTACCAGAAGGCCAAGAATAGTCTGGCTGGCAACCAGGAGTAGGCTGGTGACAGTTTGAATAGACGGCTGACTATTAGGAAAAACTAGCATCGGGGGTGCAGGGATTGGCAATCTGGGCACCAGCTCTGATGAGCACCCGTTTTATAAAACTTCAAAGCTTTGATATACCCCATGTTAAACCAATGATAGACCAATTTTGATGGATTCAACGGATTTACGACATAGGCTATATCCACGACTAAGTATTATTGCCACTGAGTATCTAGTGTGCTCATGTGGCAAGGTGTTCAGTAGTATCAAGGGTATCCGAATTCACTACACTAGAATGAGATGCTATGCAATATCTACAGCATAAGATAACCAGCCATCAACATCAGGTACTGATTTGCGAGCCTATCAGCATCGCTCTGGAGGAAACCATCAGCCTCCAGGTCAGTCAAGAATTAGCCTAGGACAGGTGTTTCACCACAGTTCTGAAACAGAATCAGCACAAAAGTGTAGTAAAGAGGTAGCTGAGACGAAAGCAAAAGTGAAATGGCCTGCTATTAATGAGGGAAAGGCACGGCGTGAATTTGACGAGGATATCACCGTGGTGCTTGAGAATACCTTGAAAGGAACATCATAAAGGAACTTGGAAGTGGTGGGCGACATGATCTATGACTTTGACAGAGTGAGATTTGACATTCTAAAATTCAAGAGGCAGCAGTTCAAGTGCATACTAAGTATGCATCAGAAGGAGATAAAAACTTCGAGGCAGAGGTTGAAAGAGCCCAGGCGGCAGTGGAAAGCAGCTGGTGATAAGGAGAAGCAAGGGTCTGCAGAGCTTCACGACCAGGTATGCCAAAAGTTAACTTCAGTGAGAGAGAGAATCAGAGCAAGGTTTTTAACAACCCCTGCCAGTTCACGAAGAAGCTGTTTGAACCTCAAGAGCAGCTGAAAGAGCACCTCAAATTCACTTACTGTGATAGGAATTAGAAGACGCTAATGCCTGAGATAGCTGGATTGATGAAGCCAACCTTAAAACCAAACTGCATGGCTTCATCCTTCTCCAGTCCATAAGATTTTCAAGCTTAGACAAGATTGCCACTGGGACTAGCCTTCCCAACGGTTTTGATGATGAATTCTATTGCGAGGACAAATAGGATGGAAAATACAGTGCATCCCATTGAGATATCATCTTCACCCAGCTAGTTGTATACCCTCGGGTTGAGAACCATATATGAAAGTCTATGTAGTATCCCATAGTGAGATCCTTCACTTTGTCAGTAATCTAGAAGAAGTCAATAGCATACTCAATCAATGCATGTGGTACAGATCCATATGTGTTGACAAGATCAAGCTACACAACACTTAGTTCTCTTTAGTACTTTGCTTCCTGAATGGTATGCCATATCATGCTTGTATGCTTCAAACACCCCAGAACTTGGTATCCCTGCCTTCTGAACAGAAATGTTAATTAGACCATTTTCCAGAAAAAAGAATGACATTCTCTCTGGTATTATCCCAAACATGATCTTGCCATCCACATTCAGCAGCGAAATTGGATGAAACTGTCCACTGTTGCTTGAACCTTCTTCCTTAGGAATGTACACTCACTCAGCTTTATTCGATGAAGATGGAACCTTACCTTTCAGCAGCCTCCAGAGAAACTTCAAAAGTCCACTACACTTCTTGTACACCTTATATAGTACTTCATTTGGGCCTGGGGCAGAATCTGCTCTTGCTCTCATAATGAACCTCTCAACCTTCGCCAGTTTTGGTTCAGCTATGTCAAACTCTATGCCAGGTCTTGAAAGGGGAAGCTGGTTAACATCTATTTCTTGTTGTGTGGCGTGGAAATACCATCATTCCAAGAGCAGCCTGTGAAAAGCCTTGGACAGTGGTATACTGAGGAATTGAAATACACCAGAAGAGCTCAGGAGACAGTTAGGCAAGTGACAGAGAGTCTGAAAGTAATTGATAAGTGTGGTCTACAAGAAATGTTGAAACTTTGGTGTCTGTATTACAGCTTTATTCCGAGGATCGTGTGGCTGCTCACTGTATATGAAGTTGCAATTAGCCATGTAAAAGGGATGGAGCACAATATGAACAAGTATATGAATAGATGGTTGGAACTTTCTGGTTGTTTGAACAATGCTATGTTACAAAGCTGTTGCATGAAGTTGGTGTTGCCAGTGAATTCTCTTGTAGAGGAGTTCACGGTATCCAAAGAAATATCATTCATGACTTTAAGAGACTCAAAAGATCCTATTGTTAGAGCAACCCAACTATGGCACCAGGGTCTGAGATGGTCAAGTCAAAAATGATATTCATCTGCTGATGACCAAAAGTGATATAAGTTAGTTTCTCAAGAGATTCGAGAAGCTGAGGAGGAAAAGGTCTAGCCACAG
>NW_013670363.1:50331-67048 GCF_000517525.1 Limulus polyphemus
TGGTAAATGAGGCAAAGGCCATACTTAGGCACATAGAGATTGTTAGAGCAACCCAACTATGGCACCAGGATCTGAGATGGGCAAGTCAAAAATGATGTTCATCTGCTGATGACCAAAAGTGATATAAGTTAGTTTCTCAAGAGATTCGAGAAGCTGAGGAGGAAAAAGAGTCTAGCCACAGCATTTGGCCAGACCAAACAGGGTGCTTGGACAAGATGGGATCTTTACAGTAACATACTTTATCATGGAATGTGCTATGGAGGATGGAACTACTTAGAATTTGATTCCTCTGGTGATATACATATGATTTGCTTCCCATGCCATCCACCTTAAGTCTTTGGTATGATGACAAGTCATATTTATGCCATGCTTGAGGTAGGAAGGAAACATTTGCAGCATATGCTGAGTTCATGCCTGTCAAATCTACTTAGGCAGATGTACACCTGGCGTCATAACAACAAATTCCGAGTGATTGTTGATGTCGTCAAAGAAAGAGTGCAAAAGGCTAATGAAGAGGTAGCAACTGGCTCCACACAGTTCATCACCTTCATCAAAGAGGGTCTTGGGTCCGGTAGTTATGGATCATACTCTCCTGTACAAATGACTGGAAAATATCAGCAGATCGTGAAGGGGATGGAAATGTTCCATCTGAAATTGCAGTCACAAACCTCAGGCCGGATATTGTTATATGGTCGGCTATTTGGCGGCAAGTGAGCTTTGATGAGCTAACTGTGTCATGGAAGGATAACATCCAGGAAGTTCATGAATGGAAGTTCGCTAAATATATTGAAATGAAGTCTATTTGTGAGGATAGGGATGGAAAGATGCATGCTATCCATTTGAAGTTTACTGCAAAAGGTTTTGTTGCAATTCTGTTTCAGGAGTGGCTGCGAGACTTGGAATTCAGGAGCAGTGCAGTGAGAAGACTATGTAGAAGTGAAACTGAAGCAGCTGAATCAGGATCATCATGGATATGGTCAAAGTATGTTCAAAAGAGTATGTACACTACAGATGAAGTGAAGAAAGCACGTTCATCTGGAAATAAGAGCTAACCCATCAGCAGGAGGTAGCGTAAATACGCTGCTGGACCACCACCCTGAGAAAGTACTAAGTTTTAAAATGAAAAACTTCCATTGATGAGTGGCACTTAGCTGATCCTCCTGCTGATGTCAGCACTAAGGCAACTACAATTTTTAGCCTTTGTGTATTGAATTCTATAAGTGCTTATCTCCAAGGTTGACCTATAATAACGTTGTTATCACATTGTTCTCATATATCGTGTAATCGGATATTTTGTTTTGTTTTCTATCAGATTACTATCAAAAATTTCTAAATGTACGCCTGTGGCCAAAACATTGCTCATAAATTATGTTGTTATTTTATTCCTTAAGGAGGTGGATATATTCAACATGTGATTTTACTTTACTTCTTTTTTGTGTTGTTTTTGTTTTATTAAATATGTTTATAATCGCTCTCAGAAGAAAAGTAAAAACTCATTTTGATATCGTTTGTAAAACAACATTAGCAGAGATTGGGAGGTAACTCTTGAGCTGTATTTGGGCTCTAAAGGTATACACATGGAACAGTAGCATGGTTTTAGACTGAAATAAAAGCGATAGTATGTAATATGGGAATTCTAACTCACTGATAGGGAACTACGAGAGGGAATGAATAAAATAAAATATATTTTCGTTGTTTCTAAAGGAATGAAAGATTATGGTAATAATAAAAGAACCCATATCACTGAATTTGTTGTTTTTTAATGATATTTTTAAAATTTTCACCTGTGAGGCAAAATTAGGTAGGCAACGAAACCCATTTTTAAAATTTTCAATTTTGGGTTATTTTTTAATATAGTGTGGAGTACTATGTAATATGAGAATTCTGGGATCACTTGGAAGAGATCAAATTGGTTAAAAAATGCTTGGTAATTACAAAGTAGTTAACAGAGGAAATCAATCAATATCATTCTCAGTTATCTTTTTCATTAAACTGATCAGGTAAAAATACTTCATTGTTTCATTATCACCGATTTTTAATATAAAAGAACAACTTAACATTCGTTTTTCAAATCCTAAAATACTTTTTTAAAACATGTCTTCCATAAAATTAGAACTAATAATTCCTACAATATGAATATTATTATTCATTGAAATTCCAGAAGCATAGAATGTAAAATTTCTATTCACATTATCCACATTTTCTACAGAAGGATAACAAACATTTATAATTCTATTATTTTACTCTACTGTTATTATTCTACTGTTTTTATTAATGAATTATTTTCTAAATACTCTTCTTTTCTTGAAGTTTCTGTATTATTATCGTTAATATAGTAAATGTTATTAATAAATTCGTTAACAATTTTGTCAACTGACATTTTCAAATCTCTTTCTAATTCACTTATATTATTTTCTGGTATATCTACATATTTTTTATAGGCTGCGCCAAACTTTCTAGGTATTTCAACTACGTAAGATTAAGTGGCAGCATCCGTTTCTACAGATAGATAACCGAAATATATATTTTATTAATTGTGCATAATTTCCTATTAATGAATTATTTTGCAAATATTTAATTTACTTGCGTTTTCTGTATTAAAAGCATTAACACTTAAATTAATGTTATGAATTGACTTTTTCGATTTTCTTTCTAATTCACTTATATTACTTTCTAATGTTTTATTAAAATCTTCGAATTGGTAAACTTTTTTACATATTTTTTCTACCTACATTTTCTTGACTACATAAAAATCCTCTGGTATCAAAACATTGTTAATACTTCTATTATCAGCATCAAAATTATTATTAACTAATAGCAATCGTTTTGTTACATATAAGACATCTTTATTTCTATTGAGAATATTATTCAGAGATTTATCATCTATTTTGGTTTTATTAAGCATTAGCGCTAAGTTAAACAGCATCATTATTATAAGTTGCATCCTTGCCATTTTTAATTGTTTATTATCAATATCATATTTACGATCATCAGTTTATTTAAAACCGTTTCCAGGTGGGCATATTGGACCTAGAGATGACTTTTTATATAGATTAACATATGGAAGCAAGTCACTCATTTATTATTACTGAAGAATTCTCATAGTTTGAACCTTTTATTATAAACGTTTATTATTCCTTTTCTCTTTTTAACTAATAAAAAATAAAATCTATACAGCTTCGCTGGAGTTTGTCTGAGTTACCATAAGAACTCAATCTTCAAATTATTATAGGAAACGTGATTCGAAACATAAAAACATACTATTGGATACAATCTTCCATAATTGGTATAGCTTACTAAACATCCAGTTTCTGTATTATTATTAATTAGCCCAGCTGCTAAGAAATCTGAGTAATATCTAGAATAATCTAATTCTCCAGCTATAAAGACAGCACTACAATCTTCAGTAGGATATTTATCATTATTACTTCTAACCCGTGTTCTTAATATATCAAGATTATCGAAAATCATGTTGTTTTCGTTTTGATTATTTTCTTTATCTTGAAATTAGGAAATAACATACATGTTTCTAATTTCATAGCTTGCAGTGTTTATGATACATGTTCCAGCTGGTATATTGTGAATATTACTCCAACTGATTTTAACATCAGCTTGAGGATTTTGAGTAAAACTATTATATTCAAATTCATGATTGGGATAGAGTTTGATATGATGTAACCATAACGAAATATCGCCTATAAAAACTTTATAATTTTCATTATCTATATCTGTATAAATCATATCATTACTCTTATTTACCCTAAAAGCAAATTTCACATCAATATTTGAAATAATGTGTCTAAATGCGTTAAATAATCCCAGATAATGTCTAATTGAAAGCCATAATTATATGTGATTACTATTTTTTGTTAGAATTCATCTCTTTTTTTGTAAACATTTTATTGTAAAAGACATTATGCTTAAATGTTGATACCAGTTTATCAATTTTAACATTACCATATTTATCACCGCATGTTGTTATTCCATCGTCTTCAGGTACTAAAATTTGTTTACTTGGAGTTTCTGAAGTATCTATATGACAAAACATATTACTTGCTTCACTAACGTTACATTATCAGTATCAATTGTAGTTCCATTAAGCTTTGTAATTTTTAATTCTGGATAAATATAGCCACTAGAATTAAATATATTATTGTTTATATCTTTAAATGTTGAATACATAATTAGTCTTGTCTTTTTCCTCGACAACTACCTTATCTTCGTGATGTTGTTTATATTCAAAACTTTCTATATAATTTTGATAATAATTAGGAACACTCGTTAGATCCCAAATTATTCCCATTTATTAGAATTAAAATCCTTTTTAATCCTGTTCCATATTGAGATTGAGATCTTTTATCTAAAATCGATTTTATATTTAATGACCTTTTTTATTAAGTATACTAGCGAAAGTAACCAGCTTTGTTCCGGTTATTAGGTTGATATATTCTAGATGACTGTGTCAGTATGTGTATTGTGAATCCATTTTAGCATAAAAGTATAGCCTATATACTTTTGTTGCTAAGCAACATGACATAAAAGCCATTTGGAACGCATTGTTACCAAAATGCACTGGCTTTTCTATATATTAGAAGTTGTTATATAAGGAGCCACTTTTTTCTATGTAGTTTTTCGCTAGCTTGCCTCATTAAAAAGATTCGTACGCGCACGAACGCATGTGCATGTTTGTCTGTCTGTGATTTCTATTTGTAATATAAGGAACCACTTCTTTTTTATGTGGTTTTTCGCTACCTTAAAAAGATATGCACACATGTACATAAGATAAGCAATACCCAGGTGCATACGCTCAGGGTCTAATTAGTACGGGTGTAAAATTTTAGATTTCTAGGTTCTTATCTCTTGGAGCTATGGTGGTCACACTTCTTTTCTATGTGGTTTTTCGCTAGCTTGCCACATAAAAAGATGCGCATGCATCCAGGTAATATCCAGGTACACACCTCAGGGTCCACTTAGTATGAGTGCAAAATTTCTAGTTTCTAGGTTCTTTCCTCTTGGAGCTATGACAGTCACACACACACAGACACGCCCTTTTATTATTTTAAATTTCTCAATTTACTTTTTATGAATTGTTTAGATTTTGTCTCTTCTTTTTTAGTTAATACTTCCAGAACTTTGTCTAAAACTCTGTCTTAAACCTTATTCAAAATTGTGGTAAAAATACCTTTCCTATAATATTTTTTTACTTTTCACAAATAACGGATGTTCATTATAATTCATTTATTATCCCTTAAAGTAGCCTATAGAAAAACTTGCTGTGTGTTCAGGTCAATTGGATGATCGTTTTTGTCTGTAATTTTCATCCTTATTCTGTAAATAAAATTTTATCAGTATATGTACATCTGTATTTGTTTCTATAATTTTAACTTCCAGGCGGATTAGAAGGAGTAAGTTAACATACAATATTGTTAGACTGAGCATTGTATAATACAACATTGATAACATCACAAAGATTGCGAATGCTGTCTACATCTCTAGAGATGTTAGCTATATTTTCTCTCTGTTCTTGATCGGAATAAATTTTTGGCTCAAATCTTAATATTTTATAAAACTTTCCTTCAGATAATTCGATTTGATAAGTTGGAGCTAATCTTATATATACAAAGCATAAAAATATCTGTGTCTCTCCGTTTGTCCGTTGTCTAACGATTCCTATGTTGCTGGGATGATGGTTTAGAACAAGGGCACAACCCCTCCACTCTCATTATTGCTGTTATCGAGCATATATTATCTATGAAGTAAGTTAACATTAACTATATGCATAGATGGCGCCACGTCCTTACACGGAAAAAATTATTAAATCTTCTATAAGACAACATACACACAGTGTTGGGGAGGCCACACAAACGTATTATACATCTCAAAGAGTTAACATTTTCTAGGGCGGGGTGCAATTAAAAAAAATGACCGTCACATTCAATAATACATAAACTCAGCTGAAATTTCTACTCCAAAAATCACCATAAGGCTGATATGTCCCAACTTCCTACTTTGACCAGTGACTTTTCAACTTCGGCCCGTAAGATACCCGTCTATTAATTAATCACGTGAAACACCGTGGAAGAACTTTAAGAGCTGAGTGTTGAGAATGGGTAATAGAAAGCACCCCTATTGCCACTACTTTCGCCCCTATCTTTTCCTACAAAGTCACTCTGACCATTTCACAGTGTATACCATGTTTTAAGTTCTTAAAGCCCATAGCTAATTCGAAACTTTTGGTGACGTAATATTGAATGCTAAAGTAATATGTTAGGTTATAAATAAATTGTGAGAAAGATGGAGTTTTTGTGTTATTTATCATAGCATCCACCCACATATCGTTTTAAGTTCATAACCCGTACAAAGGAAGGTTACCTCAGCTTGTTTGATTATAAATCTTGAAGCTTGCAAAATGAATGTCAAATTTTATAGAAGTATCATTAAATAATTTAACTAAAGAATTATGTATCTCGCGTAGAGTATAATTACCATTTTCAATTGTTATTATTTTCCAATTATTTCCATCGTAATACTTAAAAGTATTGTTATGAAATCTTTCATTAACGTTGTTTCGTGGTACTCATATTGACATAGATTTTAACGCTAAAGAATAATTTCCATTATTACATCAAGAGCAATTTTAAATTCTATATTAAAGACTTCTGATTTCCCTCTATCTTTACTTTAGAATCTAAGAGTATTAGTCTTCTCATTTATTAAAATATAATTCTCATTGAAATCACTTGGTGTTTGAGTAAATGTATATAACATTTCATAGGGACTACGACAGGCAATTGTTTCTTTTATATATTTTATACAATAATATCCACATTTTACTTACAATTTTTTCTAGAAAGCTCAAATTGTATCTAATATCTTTTTCACTTGATCTTAAATATTCTTCGATTTTTTGGGGTATTATATCTTTAGAGAATTCTCCATAAGAATTGAAATATTCAACAAAATTATAATTTGGATCATAGTAATAACAAGCCCAGTAAGTGCCAGATCTAAATCAATACTTCTACTTTTAACTGATTTTATCTGCTGAGGTAATAGATCAATAGGATCAATACCTCTAAAGCCCTTTTCATTTTTCATTGTTTTTTCTATATCTTCAATACTTGAAGCAGTACTTCCCAATTTTGAATTACCCCTTTCTCCGAGATTTGTTTTTACAACCAGACCCACTAACTTTCCATCTTTTATCTGTTTAATTTGTGTTGTTGTTAAAACATTTGCTGATTAGGTATTTTGCATTTATCTATTTGAAGTGAAATAGCTTCTTATTTTTGTATGCTGTTTTTATCTTTTTGACTATCATTTAAATAACTGTTCGTTGCAATATAGCTTACTTACATATTAAAAATATTCTGTAATATTCTTCAACCTCATTATTTTTATCACTCCTTCTTTAAGTAGAACATCTAATAATTCAACAATTTGATTATATAATTTTTACTTTTGTTTCTTGCCATTAACTTATCAGTTACTATGTCTAATTCATTGGTTAATTCTTCACCACTTATTCTTATAATTTAGACGTACTTCTCAAGACTTGTACTTCTTTAATATATAATTTGTTATGACCTGTTGTCTCTTTATTTGATTTTTATCATCTTCTAATATATTTTTCTCTATTTCGAATGCTTCTCTTCTTCCTGGATAGCAATTTATTTTTTATTTGTTTTATATTTTTTACTGCCTAAAGTTTTAGTTACATTTACTGCTTTTTCAATCATTTCTTCAATTACATCTAGCTTATTAATTAATTCGGATGGTAGTATAAGATCTTGTTGCTCTAAATATGGAATATCTAATCCTTCATTTAAATCAACCCTATATTTTGTGTTTGGTTCTGTGATAGAAGGTATTGTAATATTATCTATTGAATCTATTATAGCTTTAAATTCTCTTCTCGTTTCTTGAACTTCTTTTAGAAGAATTAGCTTGAGATTTTATTTTTTGAATTACTGGTTTATAAAACTTTGTTATTAACTCTTTGTATTTTACTTTAATAAAATCTTCTGCTTCATTTTATTTCGTTTTGTTTCGATAGTCGATTTAATGTATTGATGTTTTCTTTATCTTTTTCATTGGTCATTTATTTATAGTAAAAAGTCTAACTTATAATTCAGCCTATACTTAAATACTTCAGCTTCTAGTTTAACTGATAGTTGAATAAATGATAAATATTAAAGTTTACACACAGTTAGAAGAGTTTGTGGATCTTAATCAAAATCCTTTAGTACTTGAACATCCATTTAGACTTTTAACTGTTGGACCATCTGGTTGTGGAAAAACAAGTTTGCTGTCAAACCTAATTTATAATCAGTTAAACTATGGTAATCTATACTAATGTGCAAGAGATATAGGAGAACCTACATATGTAAAATTAAAAGAGCAGTTTACAACCTTGGATAATATAGATGAAGATGTCTTATAATTTATCAAAGGTTGAAATGAGAAAGAGAAATTTATAGAATTATATAAAAAATTAAAAAGGAAACATTATTCTCTAATAACTTAAAAGATATGATAGATGTTGTTTTTTATTATTGTACAACCGAAAAAAAAAGATAAAATAGTTGACTTTTTTTAATCAGAGGAAGAAAGAAAAATACATCAATAATTCAGTTGTCACAGTCTTATCATTCAACTCCTACTGGCATCAGAAGAAACTGTAATTGTTTCATCTCTTTTCAATTTTGAAGAAAGAGAAATATAACAGGTCATTATAGAAATTGATGGGTCGAAGAGTTTTAAGGAAATTTAACAAATATATTGAAAACTCTTAAAGAAGAACATGATTTGTATCATTAAGTTTTAAATCTCCTAAAATGAGATATAGAAGAAATTTTAAACCATTATACATATATGGAGGAGTATTTGAAGAAATTATTTGTATATCGGAGAAGTTATAAATTATATTCTGATATTAATATAGTTACGATAATTTTTATTTTTTTATTCAGGGCTTTTGGCTTAATAATATTCACTATTGTTCCTTTAGCAGCATAATGTTTAGGAGCCAGTATCATTGAAGTTATATATTAGTATATAAAGATATCTGCTTAAAAAAAGAATATAAAAGATCTTATAACTTTTACAGAGAGATGCAAAGTTTATTTAAATGTGAAAATATTACTAAAGGTGAAATTAACTCAAAGAAGAAAGATTTCATACAATCATTTAAATTCTTTCCAAGAGAGAAATACATTAAACAAGGAAAGTTATGTGGATGTAGTTGAGAGGAGGTGATCTGATTGGCTGGATGCAAGATAAATTTAATCTTTCTGAAATGCATTTAGCTCGATTTCAGTACTGTAGACCCTTTACCAAGCTTCAGAAATGTCTAGCTAGAGGAGAACTTGGCATAAACAAAGTGGATAAGACATGTAAGAAACGTGACATTCCTTATAGTGAATTAAAAGCTACAGCTGACAGACATATAGCTGATCAAGAATTATTAGAAGATATAAATGCTATTGAAAATCCAATTTTACGTGAAAAAGATGCTTGAGGAATTATAAGGGAAATATTCAGTCTTGGTATTTCATCCGTTATGTACTGTTTAAAGTGTAAAACTAGAACAACCAATATTGAGGTTTCAAAAAAATAAAAATAAATAAAGACCTATTATTAAAAAACATGTAAAGTTTATGGTGAAAAAGTCTCAATTTTTAAAAACAAATATTGAAATGAACATATTGTGATCCAGAAAGGTTTCAGCGATATACAAGCATTAAAAAGAAAAACTCAGTTACCCCAGAAAGAAATAATAGAATTTTTCCATCAGCAAGATGAATATCCGAATCACAAACGAATTAGAAATAAATGTAAAAGAAGAGTTTTCGTTACACAAACTGGTGATCAAAGGCAATTAGGTTGATATGAGACAATTTAAATCGTACAATAATAGCACAAGTTATATTTTAACAGTTATAGATATTTTAAGTAAAAACAGGAGAAGAAATAACAAAGCATTCAACGTCATTTTTAAAGAGAGGGAAATTTTTAAACTGATAAACAAACAGAATTCATCAATAATCAAATCAAAAATTCTTTAAAGAACAAAATACTCACTGGATTACAAATTAAATCAATGTCAAAGATAAGATTGTTGAAAGATTCAATAGGACTTTGAAAACTAAAATGTGGAAATATTTTACTGCCTATAATATATGAAAATGGATTGATGTTGTAACAATATAAAATAAACAAGCTGCTACAATCAGAATTCAGCAACAAAAAGAGCAATATATTCAACTATAACAATACTTAGAAATATATTGAATACTTACCAAAACAGTTAATAAACACGTGCCTGGCCAGGACACTAATGTTAATGAATATTATAAATATCAACATTATTTCAAATAATGGAATCAGAAAAACAACCAGAACAAAAAATACCTAATTCATGAAATATACAGCAACACAAAAATACCTTTTAATATTAATAACAATATCGAGTGATAAACAGCAATAATTCACTAACTATCTTGTGACTCTTTCTTTCACTTAGTGAAGCTTCTGGCAGGGTATTTATTCACCGAGTATGTCACAAGAGTACACCTCATGTGATCATAAACTTACATAATTTTCTGCTACATTAATAGTATATGTACGTCACCGCTAAGGAAGCTGGTGTCAGTTTCATCATACGAAAAATACAAATGATTAGCTAAAAGGTGAGTTAGTGTTTTAATGCAATTAAAAATTCACAGAAAAACTATACGATGGAAGGAAATAATTAATGAACGATAAACACAACCATAACCATAAAAAATAAAATTTGCTATTTCATAATCTTTTAGATATATCAATAAAAATTATAATAATTCATACCATAGACCAATTATGACAACCCCAGTTGAAGCATGTAAAAAAAAAACACAGAAAGTAAAATATATAATAGTCTATATAATGTCAAAACAATCCGTGCTGCTAGATTTAAATTTGGTGATAAGGTTAGAATTTCAAAATTTAAAGGAAGTTTCAAAAAAGGATAACTCCCAAACTTTACAAAAAGATTCCATAACTTACAAGATTAAAGATGTAAATGATGAAAAGTTGAAGGAAGATTCTATGAACCAGAATTACTTAATTACAATAAGAAAGATGAAGTTTATAAGATTGAAAAATAATTAGAAAAAGGGTGATAAAGTATATGCAAAATTACTAGGATATCCAGGTAAGTTTATTTTTTGGGTTAATATTGCAAATATAATCTGAGAGGGTTTATTTTCACTTCTAATCTTTCCATTATTCTCATAAAACATATTTGTCGTTGTTGTTAAGCCCAAAACTACACAAAGGGCTACCTGTGATCTGCCCACCACCGGTTTCTAGCGGTGTAAGTCCGCAGGGATACCGCTGTGCCACTGTGGGGGGAATCAGATTTGAAATGAATATTATTTTATGGGTCTTTCATTCTGTTGTACATACTGATGGTATTAGGTTCCTGGCAAATTCTCAAAATCATTTCCAGCTGTTGATAAACTTCCAATAATTCCTAAGTTAATATTACATTTTTGAGTTCTGATAACATAATAAAACCCTGAATGATTATTTTTATTAAAACAAACTGATAATACTTTTAATTGCCTTACTTAGAAGTTGCTCATTTAAGTATTCAATATGATATTTATATTTTTGTTCTTGTTTATATTCACCACTTTTTCTAATTGGTGGTAACACTTCTTATGTTACCCAGTCAGTAAATTTCTCTGATAAATACATTTTTGAACTAAATATTATTTTGTAAACACACTTTCATTAATGAAGACAGTGCGAGACTGTTTGTTTGTTTGGAATGAAGCACAAAGCTACACAATGGGCTATATGTGCTCTGCCCACCACAAGTATCGAAAGCCGGTTTCTAGTGTTTTAAGTCCCCAGATATACTGCTGTGCCACTCTTGGGTAAGTAAAGTTGTGTGTTAAAGGGATAAGTCTCTGTCTGACCCTTATATTTTTTTAGCATTTGTTTATTTTTCCTATCAACTTTATCATGAACAGTTTGAGTAGAGTTTTAATACTTCGGCTACATCCTTAGCTTTAAACCAAGGATTAATACTTTCATCTAAAATGAAGTATGCAAACTCATCATTAAACATTAAGTATTGTTTTTGATATCCATTTATTTAAATACTTTTTTATTAGCCTAATTTTTTGTGAGATGAAAATATTAAGGAAGCTCCAGAATAGAGCCCTCTGATATTAAGAGATCGGATTCCCCTTATATTTACTATCAATGTATGATCTTTACGATTAATGAATCAAAGTAAAACGATTTATAACCATAATGACGTTCTATACGTTTTAACTTCTCATAATATTCAATAGAAATTTTCTATATTTTTCCTTTTTATCTGATTTAATTTCTTTTATTTCATTTACAACTTGTAAATAATCACGGATCCTTTAAACAAAAAATGAATAATTTATTCGTTTACCTTTATATAAAGATAATGAAATGATGAAACATATCTCATATTGGTGGTATGTTTCTTTTATTATTAAAGTATTTCATTTTATATTTTACTTTAGAATAAGATTTCTCGATTAGTCCATTATAATAATAATAATAACATATATCGTTGTCACCAATTGTCCCTCTTTGACATATTCCACATAACTCTGCTGTTATCTCTCCTTCTTCATCCGCTATTTCAAACTCATATATTTATTACTAAATTCTAAAATTCATATATGTTAATCAAAAATTTCTAAAAATAAATGCAAGAATGTAAAAATTGTATTGTCTGTAAAACTGAAAAACATCTCAACGAATTTAATGAAAATAATCAAATCAAAGATGGTGAAAAAAAATGTTTAAGTGATCATTATCATGCAACTAAATGTGAAAAAAGTAGAATGTGAATGTGGATCAAAAGTCATTAAAACACGTTTGGAAAACATATGGAAAATATCTTCATAGAAAGAAATTAAATAAAATTAAAAAGTGTTCTACGTGAAAAAAAAGAGACAAATCAGTTGATGAATTTCATAAAAATTAAAATAATAGCGATCGTTATATTTTTGAATGTAAAACATTTGTTAGTGATTACTACAATAAAACTTAAAACGAAAGATATGAAAAAGTGAAATGTGGATATGGATCGAAAGTCGTTAAAACAGATTTGGCAAAAACACAAGAAAAGCTCTCTCAATAGAAAGAGATTAAACTGTTTATGTGTTTGAAGTTAAGCACAAAGCTACACAATGGGCCATCTATGCTCTGCCCACCAAAAGTTTAGCATATGTAAGGAAGAGAGGACACTTTGTGATTTTCATAAAGACAAATATAACAGTGATGGTTATAATTTTGAATGTACAGAATGTGTTATTGATTATTATAATAAAACTAAAAATAAAAGAAATGAAAATGTAAAATGTGAATGCGGATTAAAAGTTGTTAAATCATATCTTGAAGAACACAAAAAAATTTTCTGCACATATAAAAAACGAAAACAAACAATAAGGACTATATTAATAAAGATATTAATAACAAATTTAATGTATAATATGTATGGCAAGAACTTCATTCTAGAACTTTAAAAGGGTATATATATAGATCACTAAAAGAAAAGGATGTAGTGGATATTAGAAGAACAAAAATTAATGAGAAATATTTGCTAGAGAATATAAGTTTCATAAAGATTTAATAGTTAAACCGACAAAACCTAGGCAGAAACAAATGAAATGTGATGTATGCGAAAACTATTATAAACAACTGATAAGAAATTTCATTTCGAAAGTCAACCAAACTCATGTAGAAGTTGGTAGTTGTGGTTCAATCTCATTCCCGACCATACCTGTAATAAAAACTTTTTTTTAAGTTGGCATAGCTCAAATAAAACCAGCCTTTCAATTTGGGTGACGACATTGTCCCAGTCTTCTCCAGAGTGACGACACCATTAACAAATATCTAAAACGTCAATCATGCCAGCCTCAGTTCGACTAGATGCCAGATAATGTAACTAGTGTTCTAACATCTACAAGACCAACAATTGCAGGCAAACTCAAAGATATATTAGAACACACTCAACGTCTAGATGACACATTAAGTGAAGGCTTTGCTATAAGGTGTGACAACACATAAATTCCAACTATTGGGTACCCCATCCTATGCAAAATTACATGGACCGACCCACAAGAAAATGTTGAAATACAAAAAAGCCAAGGCACCAACATCTCTGATGGAGCAGCAATCTATCTCAACTGTTAAACCAAGCACCAGTCAGTTATACAGCCACTGCAACATAGAAGACAAATACTCAAATAAGTTAGTCACTATACTATTTCTAAAAATTCATTCATTGTTTTGTAAAAACTAGTTGTATTATTATTTCTCATATTTAAGTTACACTATTATTGTATAGATGGTGTGTTGAGCTATCTATTATTTTATTCAATTCTGACTGATGTACAGGAATTATACCTATACTTCTGAATCGGTAATGTGTGAAAAATGTTTTTAGTTAATTTGAAATCGTTGAAAACATAAATATAAGCTATACATGAAGTACTATCTAATCGGAATTAAAACAACCTGTACATATATTTATTTAAAACTTACATTATGCATGAAAACATTTGTAAAAAGGGTTTGTTTGTTTTAAGCACAAAGCTATACAATGGGCTATCAGTCATCTGCCCATTACGGGTATAAAAAAAACGTTTGTTTTTTTTCGTAAGCCTACAGACTTACCGCTGAGCCACTGGGGGGGGGGGGGGGCATACATAAATTAAAATAATGTAGAATAAATAAACATTTCTCAGAAAAGAACAAAACGGTATTAAAGGTTAAAATGTATAGCATAAATTGGAGGAACTAAATGACTATAAAATTAGTATTTATTCACAGTAGAGATATTGCATAAACATACATAAAGTATATTGAAAGATCAACTTAAACTATAGTGTTCTAATGAAATTATAATATTTTACATAGAGGAAAATTTATTTTATTTGTTTTAGCAATGTAAAGCATTAGAGAGTAACAGATGATGATTTTATGGTTCTATTATTGTACTAAAATGTCCATTGTGCGCTAAGTAAATGAGAAATAATGTTGATAAGAGAGTTATAGAAAAACGTTAAAGAGTTAGCTGTTAGGGTAGTATATGTATTTTGAATTTTAAAGTTATTTCAAGAACAGTAGTTTAAGAAGTGTCATGTCTTCTCCTCACAACACTTTACTTAAGACATCAAAAGCTCATTTTCATTGATGAAGTGTCTTCTCACAATGCGGAACATTTATCAATATGTTTCCGCTTTGAAAATGACAACTTTGAAGTTAGGGAAGACTTTATTGGATTTGTTAAGTTACAGAGGGTCAGAGCAACAGATATTTTATGTGTAATTACAAATATATTGACTTATGTTGGATTATCTCTAAATGAATTGCGTGGTCGAGTATATGATGGAGCATCCACCATGGCTGGCGAAAGGTCTGGTGTCGACATATGCCAAGCAAGACCTTGTACACTCATTGCGCGGGTCAATCACTTAATCTTGCAATTATAAGTTAATGTTCAATATCAAATCGTATCGATCAAGTTAAAGGAATAACTATTTGGGTTAAATCCTCACCTAAACCTGGGGAACTATTAAAAACAATCTGTCAAAAAGGCACCCAGCATGGAGCAGTTTGATCACGTCTTCCACTACTCTATGTGTACATTACATGCTGGTTTAAGAATATTGAAGGTTGGGAAAGGTTCTGTTTATGTCGTCCATCTTCCTTTACACGTGTGAGGTTATTGTGTATGTAGATGATAATTTTGAAATGTTTAATGGCAATTGGGTTGCTGAAAATAAGAAGAATGCTATGGCTTATCTAAAAATACTGGAATCCTTAGAATTCATTTTTAGTTCAACAACCTTACAACATTCCCTTTACTATTTGAAAGAAGCTTCTGTAGATTTGCAAGGTCCAAGCCAAGACATTGTTTCTGGTGTTTTCCTGATAGAACAATGCTGTAAAGAACTGACTTCACTAAGAGTGAATGTAGATGATTATTCACATCGTAACTTCAAAAACAGCAGAAAATTTCAAAGAAATATAATATTAATGGTAGCATGCAACAAGCCCAACATGCAAATGCAGAAGTTAGTTCCGTTGGAGGATTACTTTAAGAAAACAGTAACCATTCCTTTTCCTCACCACATTATCAGTAATGTTTTTTTACAAATTTGATGCAAATGTAAAGCAAGCAGCATTAATTCAGAAACTCATACCATTAAAACTTACACAAGAGTTTTCTATCTCTGATATCAGAAAGCCTATAGATTTTTACAGGGAAGATTTGCCAAATCCTAATATTTCTGATGAAGAATTTCATCGATGGAAAACAAGACAGATTTCTATACCACTTCAGGACAGTCCTCAGATACTTGTTGACTGCTTAAAAGTGTGCTTCAGTGTACCAAATATCCTTATGTAACCGAAACTCTTTACCACACTGCCACTAAGTTCATGTTGAATAATTACCTGAGGTGCACACAAACCGAAGTGCTATCAGCATTGAAACTGTATGTAAGTTATTTATTGAAAAGCACTTCAGAAGAATGGAGCATGATTCGAACGACTGATATAGCTAATATACTATTGTTGTACAGAGTTGTTTAAATTAGTAATAGAATTTAACAATTAATAACTACTCTGCACGTAAATAGTACAGCACTTTACTATAATAAAACATACAAAT
>NW_013670363.1:67948-81817 GCF_000517525.1 Limulus polyphemus
ACTAATAGTGGGATTGACCGTCACATTATAACGCTCCCACGGCTGAAAGGGCGAGCATTTGGTGTGACGGGGATTCGAACCCGCGACCCGCAGATTGCGAGTCGAGCACCCTAACCACCTGGTCATGTCGGGCCTTATAACACTGATTGTATGACTATTTTACAATAGAGTAGCATTTTACGATTAAAAATTCTGGTTCTATTTGTTTTGCCTCTAAGAAGCCAGTAATGTAGGGATTTTATTCTGCATTTAAAGTCGAGACGACTTAGTGTGCTAGGTGATCATTAGCTGGATCAAGTCATATGTCCACTTCCATCCCTATCTTCTTTGGATATTTTTATTTTATATTCAGTAACCAGACTTGCATATTGTTTTTATTTATTTAGCGATAATTGTTTCGTCATACTTGTTTGTTTACTTATTTATAAGAGAACGTACGTGGATTACTAAGTTATAGACTGTATTCTAAAGTTTTATAAATTTTGCATATAATAATGATAAAATAGGTGGTCAAAGATCGTGAAGACTGTTTTGCTTCATCAAATGATGATACAGTTATAGTTACTGCTAGAACTAGGTAGACGCTAGGCCTGTTGAAGAAAAATGATGAGGAAAGAAAATAAGAAATCTCGGTTTTGGATATTCGCCGGTTTTAGGGTTATCTGCGCTAGCCGTCCTTAATTTTAAAGTGATAACGCTAGAGGGAAAGCAGCTAATCAACATCAGCTACCGCCAGTTCTTGGGCTACTTTTTACCAACGAAAAGTGGGATTAATTGTCACGTTAAACGCCCCCACAGCTGAAAGAGCGAACATGTTCGGTGATAGGATTCGAACCCACTGTTTCTATTTCTGTAATACTAGATATACAGATAAGTATTACAAATAAACACTAGTATTTATCCACAGATTGTTTTAATTAAAACATATTTGTTTTAAATATCTTTTTCGGCTTACATTTCAATAACAATAACCTTCCAGTTACCGGAGATATCGCAATTTGTTTTTCCTTTCCCGATGCCTGTTGAGACTGGAAAAACAAACTAATCATCGAAAATGAAAACTAATTCCTTATTTAAGATTTTTTTTCTTTTATCAACGAAAATTGCCTGTTAATCCTTGGAAGTTATATTAACTGAGAATTCTGTATGTTATCACGAAGCAATAATGAATTTGAGAAACGCATAAAGACTAAAAAAATAATAAAATAAGAACATGGGATCAGCAAAAACGAAACTGTTGTAGTTCCATTATACATTAATACACAAAAACTTAAACCAATTCAAATAATGAAAGAGTTTATAAGGTAAACTCAAAGGTAGTTCGTTATAATTACAAGTAACTAAAGAAAAACACGAGAACAAAAACGAACGTGCAACTATACATTTAAACATTATGAAAACAAATCGGGAGCTTTCTTCGGGTAGCCAATGACGGTCATTTAAATGACGTATATCTAAAAACACAAAATATACTTGTGGTAATTAAGAAAATGCTTACGAAGAATACAACCAAATAAGTAATATACAATTAAGTTAAATGTAACTACAAGATCGAGGGAAACAAAATGAACAATGCACCACTACAAGCACAAACACGAAGTTTAGTATTTGACGAACACGCTACAAACTCGTTAACTGACACATGTATAAACTAATTCGGCAGGAAATCATTGCCTGAGTGCAGTGAAATCACGTTATCACATTAAATAAACACGTCATGAACATATAAAAGTTTGTTGTTTTTTTATAGAAAAATTCGTCCTACAAACAAAACTCTAAAAGAACACAACACACACATATGGATACAAAAGGTTTTATTGTTTTTTATAAAAACATTTTACTGATTTTAAAGTATAAGCATCCCAAACTTAATAACCGTAACTGACGTCTTTTACACTTCCTATCAACATTTGTCAATGGTCTATGGAATATTTTGAGTAATTGTTTTTAGTTTAATTTCGCACAAAGCTACTCGACGGGTTGTCCCTGATCTTGAAGTAATAGATTAGAGGGAAAACAGCTAACTAACACTACCCAACGCCAACACTTGTGCTATTCTTTACCAACAAACAGTGGAATTGACCGTCACACTATAACGACCCCACAGCTGAAAGGGCGAGCATGATCGATGATGGGATTCGAGCCCACGACCCGTAGAATGCCTTAACCACTAAGCCATGCCAAGTCCAAATAATTGTTTTCACCAATACTTCAAAACCAGTAATTTAAATATAAAGAGTCACTAAAGATGACTGGTATTAACTGTAATACCTCTACTAATTCGACAATAAAACAAAATGCCAGAAAGCATCTTAAAACCACAATAGATTAAACAAACGCAAAAGAGACAGTTTGCACATTTCACTTCGCGAGGAAAATATATAAAACAATCACAGAGAAATGTTTGTTACATCCCAAAATCATTTGCATCAACTACTTAATGTTATGAAATATGTTTTCGAATATTTCGCTTAAATTAAGAAATATTTAACGAAAAACGTCCTCTGGCGGAAGTAATCTTCGAGACTATTTGAAAATGATAAAGTTGACTTAACAAACTTTTATATCTTGTAAAAGTTACCGTTTAAATGCCGAAAATTGGTGAAGCATTGGGAAAAACCATCTGCAGATATAGTGATTTTATCGCAAATGTTAAGCCTATTGTCGATACACAATAAATATATTTCATATTGAAGTAATACCACACGTGGCTGATGTAGATGCAGAAAGTATGACTAACATAGAAACAAAAATACACAACTAAAATAAAGGCAATACCACACAGTTTGTTAATTACATTTATTAGTACGATCATTTATACATATATTTTAAATTTGAAGTAGTTCTTAAGGTTTGCCTTTAATTTCTTACTATTTTCTCTTACCAGCTCCTTAACTTGACCATACGTATAGGAGGTGTAACATTGATGTTGGATAGATTCTTTATACAAGTTACTTGTTGTAAGTTCTACATATTCTCTTTCTTTTATTACTTAAGTTAATTACGTTTTACAATGTATTAAACCAGTGCTTTATTTCTATTTATTTATTTATTTTCTTCTTTAAACATAAGCTCTTCTGTTGTGGTTTTGTATTTATTTTCTGTATTTTTTTTTGCTACCGAATCTGTAGATATATTAAAGTGTCGCTTACCTAATGGGTTATCTTCACTCTATTCACCATCGGATTTGAGCCTTGTAAGTTCGTAAACTTACCATTGACCCATCAGGGACCAAAATTTAGGAACAAACAACATTTTTTAAGTAGTTTGTAAGTGATCACATGTATAACATTTTCTTTACTTTAACGCAGCTAATTCCATTAATATGTTTGACTATCATGTTTTAAAAATTGTGTATAATTATTACTAATTTGTATACTTATGGGAATTAAAATACATTTTTGCCTTAGCATATGGATTTCAGAGAAGTATTAATGTCCTAAGCTAGCCAAACATCGTGAAATATTATTAGATTTACGACTAAGAATATCGTTATCATCAAGAGCACCCAACTGATGATAAATGTAATTTTATTATTGTAGAGTTTAATTTTTGTGTGTATTGGTTTACGATATTAGGCATTTCTAGTTAGTTCGTTGTACAGGATTGGCTTCATTAATTGATAAGTCACTTGTTTAGTTTTGATAAAGTTTGCTTACAGAGTAAGTAAAGTTAATAATACTGTAAAGGCATCAGCAAATGAGACTGGCAAAGAAAGACTAATCAAGTGACTAATATAGAAACTATAGAACGTGTATAAAAAGGCAACAACACATTGGACTGATATCAAGGCAAGAAAGTGAGTCTAATGAAGTGACAATAACGTTTTCCATTAATGTAGATGAAATAATATGTGTGACTAATAAGATAGTAACAACACATATGAATAAGTTCCCCGGTGGGTAAGTTTTCAAACTGACAACGCTAGAATCCTGGTTTCGATTCCCTGCGATGGACAGAGCGCACATAGCCCATTGTATAGCTTTGCGCTAAAACAAACAAAAAAATTGTGAATAATATAGAACCAACAAACAATGTGTAACACACGGGTAAAACACTCGATAGTCTCCACTTATATACAGGGTACTACTATAAAAGCTGTACAAAGAACATTCGGAAATGAAAGGTTCAAAAACGTGTGATATATGATAACAAAACTGGTATAAGATAGTGTAGAGGTTGTAGCATAACACCTGGTAGCAAACTGTGTTTTAAATAGAGTAGATACTGTACACACGATGTAGGTAACAAAAAACATATAAACAATAGGAATAGTGCAGAGAGAATGTATATTAACTGAAAATTTATGTTGTTATTGTATACGAAATGTTTCATGAAAGAAAATGTATAAAACCGTTTGGATACTACAGAGGATGTATATTAACTAAAGATGTATTAGTTACTGTATCCTTGATGTTTAGTAACAGATGTGTATAAAACACTGTGGATACTATAAATAGAATGTATATTGACTGGTGATGTATATATTTACTGCAAACAAAGTATACAGTAACAGAAGATGTGTAAGATATTGTAGACTTATACACAAGGTATAATTCCATAAAATAATGTGGATATCATACAAAGAATATGTGGTAACACATGATGTAAAACTACTAGAGACCTAAATACTTTACAGAGGGATTTATAGTAATGAATAATTTTTAAATTAGTGTAGATATTATATAAAGGATATACGGTAACAACGGAAGTACGATACAGTGTAGAGGTAGACTGTACAGATAATACTTGATATAAAATAATTAAAAATGATTAGTAGATTACATTTAGTCTATTGTAAAATGTGCATATCTACTCTACGTAAAGGAAATTTGATCTTTCTATAATTTTTATTTTCGTGTCTTCATTTTTAACAATTTGTTACTTTAATCTTCTGAGTTACCTCTTCTTGTCAAGTTCAGTTCTATCATCGTCCGAGTTAAAAACGAATTCATCACACAGCGATTTTTCTTCCACAATTACTAACTAATCCCATTATTTCAAAACTGTATTCTCTCCTATATATACTGTAGAAATATTTAAAACAGAACAATAGATGGCGCTTGAAACAAGTGCTCTATAATTCTTACTGGGCAAATTTGCTAAGGACGTTTGTACATATCTGGCGTTTGTCAGTCGTTGAAAAGGTCGATTGTGTTTAGGTTTTTGACTGTTGGCTCAAAAGGCAATAGAAGCTTTTTAGTAGCGCAGTATGTCAAGTGCAGACGATAATTCTGTGCCAAAAATAACAGAGGAAATGGTAAGTTTTCGAATTACTCGTTACTTCAAGTTAACTGGATGCTTGGATCACAATCGTTAGGGTCTATCTTCTGCATTTTCTCTCTTTCGGGTTTGACCCTCATGCGTGTAAGTTATAGAGCTGACTGTGCTGGAGGCTGCATATCTTACAAAACCATCAATAATATCTATAAACTTATTTTCAGATGTAATTTTGGCCATTTCTAACCAGTACCTTCCCTAATTACTTCCCTAATTAACATTAACAGAAACTTGTGTTGAATTTTGCAAACCTTTATTTTTTCTTTCATTTCATATATTGACAGTCAAACAGATAAAAAAGAGCCATCATAAATCATAAGAAAAACCCATCATTATATATCTATTTCGTTTCCTTGTACATTTCTGAACTAGATTCAATTATTTTTCTCTGCACCATAGAAATATGATTGTTCTCAAGTGATCCTACTTTCTAAACTTCAGAATAGATGTTTTCCCGTCAATGAATTAATCGCAGGAAATTAAATTTCTCGGGATCTTGTTTATATCAGATTTTATTTTTGGTACAACAACCTTATTCTAGCATATAACAGTTTAAAAGATGGTTAAACTAAGCCAATCTACAATACATTTCAAAATATTTTTAATTTCTACTTTACTTTTTACGTCTCAACAAAATGTATAAATCTATTACTATATTTGTTAAGTTTTTATTGCTCCTTGTCATCATTCCCACGAGTGAAGTTTTTGTTAATGCTTATGTAACTTTGATTTCATAAGTTAAGTAACATGGTATGATATGAACTAATAAGATATCTTAACTTTTAATTAATTAATCTTTTTTTTAATCATCAGTACTGGCAGAGTTTGTTGTCCATTTTTATAGTCGTTGTTTTATTCAAGTTAAAACTCTGTTTATCTGTTTAATGACCCCATAGAAAAGCACTAAGAAGCTGCCTTGAAAGTTTTGTTACACTTATAGCTGTATCATATTGAAACCTTTCGCAATCTGTTCAAACTGCCTGAAATTAATATTCTGTCGACCTTCAAATCAATCAAGATATCACTTATCTAAACCAAATTACATAATACTAAAACTTATCATCTTTAATAAGTTTATTTGGTTCAGAATTTCCCTTTTTATAATTTCCATACGTTTACTAACATTATAGTATTGAAAAGTAGTATAGTTAGCAGAAAAATTAGAATCAGCAACTTAGTTTCAAGACATAAACCTCTAAAAACACATTAAACTTCAGAAAACCTTTACGGGCACCACATGCAGAAACACATATAGAATTAAGTAGAATAACCACATACAGGGAGTAACGATTTTGCCGTTTACTTTCTCGATTTATATATTAATTTATTTCCGAACGCAGGAAAACACTGGAAACGCTATACAAGAGATACTAATGGATAGAGGAAAGTAGCATAACTGAGTACCAAACAAAGCCGAAAGAAGGGTAATTGAGGATTGATAAATTACCGGAAGAAGGATCGTTTGAGTATCGATACATAGACAGAAGAAGGGTAACTGAATATTTATACATTACTGGAAGGGGCTACTGGATATTGATACATAAACGGAAGTGGAGTAATTGAGTTTTGATGTATAGCCGGAAAAAACGTAACTGAAAATTAATAAGCAGCCAGAAGAAGAATAACTACGTATTGATAAACAGACGAAACATAAAAACTGAGTACTGATTCATACATAGCCGGAGGAAGGGTTGTTTCGTGATGTTTGGACTTTCAAATATATAATAAGTAATAACGTGAAAATCTTAATTTATAACAGAACATTTATATCTTACAGTTAAGATAAAACGAAGGTTAAAACCAACTGAATCTTTTTTATAAGTTTTAAAAACTTTGAAGCGACAGTTGATGATCATAGTAAGGACATAAATAGCTCACTGAGAGAAAACATCCAACTAACAAAAAAATTGAGCAAGATTTTTAAATGTTTTGCAAGTAACTTGCCAAATTGAAATGCCTATGTTATCAGATGGAGCTTAAACTGCCACTATATGATAAAAAAGTTACTCAACAAAGATTTTCTCTTTAGCCCCATTCTTCCTTTTCTCTAAAGTTACCCATTCAAAGCTTTCTAAAACAACACTCTGATGTGTAGTCACAAGTAAGTAGCCTGCGTGTGCTATAACATTCAGCAGGTATTGTAGCTTAAATAACTCTCAGCATGCTATAGCTTATATAAAAAAGTATTCGTGTTTTCTCTTATACTCACATATGTATGTGAATGTCAGAAACAGTAGGGTTTAGACGCATAGCGCACTGTTTAAAAATGGTTTTTGTACGCTCTACTAATTACAACAGAGTAAAACAATCAACAAATCCATGGTGTAATAGATTGGGTAAGGGAGATAATATTCTCGACGAGTATTTTAAACAGGTAAGATTTAAAATATATTTTTGCAATTTTACAAACAAACAGAGAGGCAATATGGTGTTAGTTTCAATGTTTATCAGTACTAGTTTTGATAAGTACCACTAAGGACTTTTTTTTACAACGAAAACTCATTCAATTTACAATACTAATACCATACATCTTTAGATACATTTAATTCAAATAACTAATATATTTTTATTTGTGGATAAACAAGTAGATATGATGAAATACCTATTTTTAAAAAATATATATTGTGTTTAGCTAGGTTTAACTAACATTATCGGGGGGCTTGCAGGTATTGAAACCCGATTTCTAGCGTTATAAGCTCAGCCTTACCGCTGAGCCACCGGGGGGAGCGGTCATCAGGTGCAAGTTTTAAATATAATAAAGCGAATGTTTATGATAGTAATGGAATTTTGGATTTATGTCTTTCTGCTAAGTTCACATGTGAATCATCGTTCTCATAAAAATCAAATCGCGCTTTGAGACTTCAGTGCATTATAAGAGTGGCAGTCAATTCCAAATATTCGATTAGAGTAGTCTAAGAGTTTGTAGTGGACGTTGTTGACTAGCTGCCTTCGCTATCGGCCAACAGAGTAAAATTAGGGTCAGCTAATATTAAAAACTTCCAGTTACAATAAATTTGTAACATTCTTTATATAATTTTATAGAAATATAAATTTCTAAAGCTGAAAAGTAGTTTTCGAGTAATATATAACTTAAAGGAAAATTATTCTATAAGTAAACGGTAAGTTCACGGACTTACAACGCTAAAATACGGGGTTATATCCCCTGCAGTGGACACAGCAGATAGCCCAATGTTGCTATGCTCTAAGACAAACAGACCCTTTATGGATAATAAATGCCCTAATTTAGATGACAAAATTATTCAGCTGAATTGAAGCCAACATTAAACTTGTAAACTGTTCGTGTGATTTGAAATGCGGACGATTTATACACATATTGAAAATTCTAAATTTGAGTTCTACATTTAAATGTAAAGATTGCTAAACACCTAATACGAATTATATTATCTTTATTTAGGATATAGGATGAAACAGAATTTAGTTTTGGCTGGTTTGATACTATTTCAGTGCTATCATTTCCTATAGTTCTCCAAATTATCGTGAAAACCTAAAGAAAAATGTCTTTGCGATACATCTTACTTACAAATACCGACAAAGAGTTGTATTAAAAACAACATTTGATGTTACTAAATCGTGTCATGTAAAATGCATCTTTTTGATAGTTGTCGCTATATTTATATAACAGAAAGATAATGATACTAATGATAAATGTGATATTGATAAATATCTAATCGATTTCCTATTAAAATAACAGGGGGGTACTTTAAGAAAATAGTAATCAACATTGTTGAAATAACATTATAATAACATAGCATTATAATCGTATATTAATTCACATCGTGTGTTTGTTAGTCGGCGAACTCGTTCAACAGTTTTGGAGCGAACGAGACCAAATTCAGCAGGTGGACTCAAGAAGGCTCGGTGGAGTGTCCTTATCTATATGTCGCAGCTCCTTACCAAGGGGTCTCAAGGGGGGGGGGGGGCTAAGATACGCCCTGAAGGCCACCCACAAGTGGTTAGGAGTAGATTTTCAGGGGCGCCGAACTCGAATCTGACATCGTATCTGTGTTCCTGTTCACCCTCGGGATCGCGTAATATTTCATAATGGTCACGTTACTTTCAAATTTGTTTTCAGCACAAAACTACACAATGAGCTATCTGAGTTATCGAACCCTATTTTTAGCGTTATATGTCCGAAAACTTACCAAAAGGATAATAGGCCCTTCAATTTTAACACCCTCCTCGTATCTGCATTACTAAAATCAATAAAAATGAAAAAAGATGAATGTTAATAGAAATTGTAAGCAATAGGTTGACACGTTTTAAAATGAAAATGTATATTTACAAATACCTTTCTTAAAATTAACTGAAGATATAAAAAAATCTATTATTTTGTTACCTTTCAATTAAATGAATTTTAGGCTTTTTCATTTATAGTGTGCGGTTTTGTTCGTGCAAACAGTGGAACTTGCATTGTAAAGCAATATTAACAAATCAAGTAAACGCTCAATTCTCGTTATAAATGCGTTGAAACTTTAAATGGCAATGATATAATGGTGTGTTTTAATCTGTAAGTATTTTATTATTACACATTCTGGGTCAGCAACATATTTCCTGCTCTATTCACTGTATCATTTTAGAGCCTCTGGACCATAGACCCAAAGTTATATTGATTTTTGCATTAAAAGTAAGATCAAGGAGGATGTCACCACTAGATGCTGGTTGTAAATCAAATCGATCAGATGTTTGTGGTGTACCTATGTAATACAACAGTTTTGATGTGTAGGTACTTGAGAAGGTAAAATAAGTATAGCTTTCTCTTGAGAATTTCTGTTTGAAGGTTCATTATAAACGTTGGTCAATGCAAGTCACTCACTCACTCGTAACTCACTGAAAGTGTTTCTGTTTTGAACAGTGATAACATCATTTGCACATTGTTCATTCCACATTCACTCTTATAAGATCTGTTGACATCGCTTCTATTGCAGAATATAAATGGTTCGATCGAATCTTCTTTCACGTAATAAGCACCCCTCAACTTGGCCAAGCGCCAGGGGAGTTGCTTGATCTACCCCAACAACAAATGAGACACGTGCATGCCAGTAATTACATGTACTCAAGGCGTCTTTCCGTTTTGTGAACTAAGCTGTTATTTGTCCCTAATCATAAGAAGAAGACTATGGATAAAATATTGTATTTCGTATTTTTCTTTAGCAGTATAAAAACATATCACTGGAAGCACAGGAAACCCTCCTCTCTTTTCTTTAGCAGTATAAAAACATATCACTGGAAGCACAGGAAACCCTCCTCTCTTTTCTTTAGCAGTATAAAAACATATCACTGGAAGCACAAGAAACCCCTCCTCTATTTTCTTTAGCAGTATAAAAACATATCACTGGAAGCACAGAAAACCCTCCTCTCTTTTTTCTTTTTATAATATATTTATATGCATAGGAATCTCATTTTTTATCTATTTAATTCTGTAAAGTACATTCGTAAAATGTTCTATAATACCATATGAGATACAGTTTCTGAAGGGGGTAGCAAATTCTTATAGGTCGAGGAGCCTAAGTTTTTGGATTTTTATAAAATGAAAACGAAATAATTTGGGATATAGTGTTGTAGTTTTCCAGTAAAATGAGTAAAACTGGTACATTATTGCAACGTTATTCTAATCTTTTTAAGAAAGGCAATTGTCCTTTCTGCCCTCCCCCCACCTCAAATTGTGTTTCTATTTTGTAAATAATACAAAATTACTCGAACGGTTCTGTTTAACAAAACATATTAATATTTGTACTAAGACATCAGCTAACTAAGAATGTTTTTATTTTCCTAACCTGAATTAATTATCGGTCATTTGCCCCAGGAACTAAAAAGAACAACAAACAAGTACGAAATTCTTTATTGATCGTAAGCAATTTGATCAAATGACTTATTATGTTTATATTCGCGTTTACGTTTTGTATGTTTTGAATTATTTGATTCCATTAGTATCAGATATTATTAAGATACGTGAAACGTGTTTACACCAGGTACAAGCTATTCTTAATAGTAATATTCTGTTGTTTTGTTAGGGATTTATTAATAGCATTTTATGTGTTTTCTCAAGTTCCAACGATGGCGTTCGTCTAATACATATAAAGTCACGTTTGTGTCTATTTGTTCTCACTTTTCAGCCATATATTCCTCATACGTTGTTTCCACATTTCTTGATCGATCAGTACCAAAAGTGGCACAGCGAATAGAGGATGACATGAGGAAGGTCATGGGGGGGGGGGGACCATCCATCTAATTTTCTTGAAAACTTAAATACTGTGGTTTGCAGTTGAAAATTTGTTATATAGTTACAAAATATAGAAAACGTTATCGAAGGTTTTGGCATTTCATAGAATAAGAAAACAAAATCATACGGTGTAATAAGTCCTACGTTAGAAACATATCAAAAATGAATATGTGCAATCTATTTGAAGAAAAGCTTTAGTGCGTAACACATTTGTAACGTTCGGAAGATCAATAATGGGAAGGAGACCACTAAAGGTTTCGTTATATAAACTGCATGATAAGAGGATCGATCCTCTGCCTTTTCGATAATGGTCACTTCAAGGATTATTACAATTTACTAAATCAAACGTTTCATAAATGTTCAGTAAATACAATAAAAAGCTTATTTAGCAGGAAAGCTGTATACCAAAGGTGTTATTTCCGGCTTAATTACAAGCTAAATATCATTAAATTTAAAGTCATATTTAAAGTATATTCGCCTCAAAAGGTTTAGCATTTCTGCATGTTTTTGAAAAGTATATAATTATCTTAAAATACTGAAAGGTTTGTTTGTATGGCGACTAGTCCTATCATGGTTATTTGGCGATTAGTCCTATCATCAGATTGAAACCTTCTGAAAAGTTTGTTTGTATGCCTACTAGTCCTATAATCTGAGTGAAAGTTTCCGAACGGTTTGGTTGTATGGCGACTAGTCCTATCAACGGATTGAAATATTCTGATTGTTTGGCGATTAATTCAAAACTTTCAGTCTGATGTTATGACTGATCGCTATGCAACCAAACCGTTTAGAAGACTTTCATTCCGATGATAGGACTAATCGCCAGACAATCGAACCGTTCATCGGACCGAAGCTCTTTATCAAGAGTGCTAAGTTAGTTCACGCATAAATTTTAAGATAATCATTATTTTCTAGATTTATTGTTTGACTTGAGAAAGCAACCAAGGAAAATGATATAGTGTTTAATTAGGGTTTAAATCCTTCTTGGTCTCCATCAGAATATTGGTTAATAAAATAAATTGTTAAAATATAAATATATCGCAAAAGTTGTAAAAGAAACTATATTTCAACGCCATTCTGTTCACTTTGTTAATTGTGTTTTCCTGTATTTATTGTGTTATTATTATGGTTTTTGTTTATGCCACCAGATCTCTTTTTAACGTATGAATGTGATTTAGCTTTCTAAAATCTTACAGGTATGTATTTGTATTTAGTTACATCATACATTGATGTAGAATGCTCGTTATTTACATACATATGTAACTAATCATGGGTTTGGGGGAAAGGGACAGCACCTGTTTTACTCTTCTCGTTAGTTTGTAAAGATGTTCAGTAATATGTGAAGAATTGTATCTATATGCTCGTGAGGAACTCGTGGCTTGTCTATTTTTAACCAGAGTAATGCTGTAGTAGATAGACTTATTTTTTGTATGCAGCTTCAAATTGAAAATCTTGAGCCTCAGCAAAGCTAAACAGCCGTTTTTGTGTGTTGATTTAAACATAAATTGTCGTTGGAATTGTGAAGCTAAGTCTGTTATTTTCTGTTTATAGTTCTACTTGTTTACGAACTGTTTTATAAAAAGTTCCGTGAACTGAACAACAAAACTAAACAAAACAGTTGCACCTGAAAATCTCACTTAACGACAACTATCAGAAAGAGCCTGTTGGGCAAACCGTTCTTTGTGATTAACATGTCGGGCTACGGACGATTGATTCGAAGTTCGAGATGTGCCCCCTGAACGCACTCCGTACTTCCAATTATGAGCGCTTTATCTTATAACGGTGATACTTAATTCTATTATTCGCTTCAAATAGCCGGGAAAGAACTTGTGGCGGTGAGTGTTGTTGGTTTGCTGTTTTTCCTCTGGTTATTACATCAAAGAGAGACAGTTATACCTAAATCGAAGGGTTTTTTGACCTGGCCATTTGGCTTATTTGCTCATAATATGCCGAACAAGTTGAAAAGTTCAATTCCATTCCGTCCTTTCTGGTATGAAATAAGATCAGTCAAGTTTATAGATAATCTTTCAGTTATAAAGAAGGATTGAAAGATCCGTTACAGCATGTTCGTAATATCATTGTCAGTCATAATAAATTCGTATTTGTCAAGATGTACGTTTAGTATGATATCACATCGTTTCAGAATGCCTGATATAATAGTTTCGTGTGAGTGTTAAGTCGTGTCCATAGATTTAAACCACGCTCATGACATTTGATTGCCCCCCAGTGGCTCAGCGGTAAGTCTCAAAGCTTATAGTGCTTGTTTTGATATCAGTGGTGGGTTTGTTTGTTTGTTTTGGAATTTCGCGCAAAGCTACACGAGGGCTATCTGCGCTAGTCGTCCCTAATTT
>NW_013670363.1:82663-84343 GCF_000517525.1 Limulus polyphemus
CCCCACTCACCGCCAACTCTTGGGCTACTCTTTTACCAACGAATAGTGGGATTGACCGTCACATTATAACGCCCCCACGGCTGAAAGGGCGAGCATGTTTGGTGGGATGCGGATTCGAACCCGCGACCCTCAGATTGTGAGTCGAGCGCCTTATCCATCTGGCCATGCCGGGCACAGTGGTGGGTACAACACAGATACATTATTGTGTAGCTTTGTCTTAAAAACAAACAAACACCTGATTGTGTTAATAGTTTCAAACAAGTTTAAAAATATTATATTGTGTCAGTAGCTGCACATGACAGACTCAGTGAATGCTAAACAGTGCAATAGTTCTAATGTAGAACAGCCTGTATCTTTTTTTCTATAATAAAATTTATATTACAGAAAATGCTTGAAATGAGGGGGATTTTAATTAGCCCAAAAAAGCAAAAATAATTTAGGGTATATCCTCCAAAACTTACCTACTTTTTAAATTATGCCTAACTAAGACCTTCAAATAATCCACACAGAAATATCTCATCTTGCGAAGAGCAATAACAACAAAGCTTCTTATTAATCCACGAATATGAAAAATAAACTATAAATTTTTGGCTAGAATGTTAACATCTTTCAACTAACACTGCTGTTACTATTAGTACTAGATGTAAATCAATATGATTACTCTGTACATTTCAGACATCGTGTCGCCTAATCCTACATTATGATAAGCATTAATTTCACGACTGAATCATCGTATAAACGCAATAATATAAAATCACCAACACTTCAGTTAACAGCGTCAACAATATATATATAATGGCTGGAGACGGCTTAAATGGGTAATGAAGAAAAACTTTAATATAAGTTTAACATGACAGCAAATGTACTATATACATTTATATACATAAATGTAATATATATATTATCTAATAGAAGTAATTTCTCCACTAAAACCATATGTCTCGTTCAATGTGGTTTTGTTTCTATCTAATGTTAAAGAAGCTTGTATTTTAGCCCTAACTTGTTCTTAAAAGTTAACGAGTCTTCTTATCTTTTTTTGTTCGTAAGTATAGAGAAACATCTGCTCTAGCTTTCGATCAACATTTTCCCTTGTGAATACTTTTATTTATCTGTGTGGTACAACCTAGATAATGGTTCCTTCTACAAACTTTCCAGTGTATTCGATTAGATCGTATCCTATATACTTTCCTCTCTTTTAATTTACAATGGATATCTTCTCTCCTTTTAGTTTACAATGAATACTTTCAATCCTCATATGTATAATTACCTGTGTTAGTTTACAACGGATGCCTTCCTTTGTGGAAGGGCAAAAAGAATGAACCTTTTCATCACTTTTTAGGGGTTAGGTCACGGTGAATAGTCATTCTACTTACTACTTTTCTGTGTGCTAGTTCACAGAGGGTAGTCATTCTACCGGTTACTTGCACGTGTGCTACTACAGAGGATAGTCAATCCACTAATTTCTTGCCAGTGTGCTACTACAAGGATAGTCACTCTACTGGTTACTTGCCCGTGGTCTAATACAGGGTATAGTCAATCTACTGGTATGCTAGTACACAGATGGTATTTACTCTACTGTCTACTCTTCCGTGTGTTTGGTAACAAAGAATAGTTACTTTGCTGGCTGTTCTCTAGAGCAGGGGTTCCCAAACTTTTTAGAATCGCGACCCACTATTCATG
>NW_013670364.1:0-1354 GCF_000517525.1 Limulus polyphemus
CGAGACGGAGACCAGTACGGAAGATAATACGTCCCGTAAAATTAAGAGACTTTGTTGAATTGTAATTTTGTGATTGTAATTCTGTACATTTAAATAAGTTATTGTTAATTGTTATTGGTTTATTGTAAGTGGCTATTGTTCGGGACGAACAATACTAAGGAGGGGGCAGCTATTACAAAACTTTGCCAATTCCTGTCCAAATGTCCAATTGTACTTTTCTACCATCACATCAGACTATGGGTGGAGTGTCGTTGTCCTGGTCTTTCGTATGCCAAACAACTTGCAGCATTCATGGAACTCAGCTGATTCAAAGTTATGGCCTTGATCCGAATGCTGAAGAAATCACTAATAGCCGAAGCTACAGTTGTAGCTTCCTAATTTGGTATTGCATATGCTTCAGGCCACCTGGTGAAATAATCCATCACCACACAAATGTACCTGTTTCCAGCACGAGATTGGGGCAAAGTAACAGCAATGTCAACGGATACTCTTTCCATTTGTGCATAAACTTGATATAACTTCAGTGGAGCACGTCCCTTATGCTTGGGTTCCTTTTTAGCACAACATGTACTGCAGGTCCTGCACCATTCTTTCAAATCTTGCCTCATACCAATCCAGTAAAATCTCTGTCGTAGGTGACTCAATGCCTTCTTTACTCCGAGATGTCCTCCTGTTAAACTATCATGGGATTGACACAGCACAACTTCCATTAACTTTATTGGTATAACCGTTTGCCAAGTCGTCAATTTCCCATCTGTAGTTTCCCATCTCCGGAGAAGAATACCATCTTCAAGCTTCAACTGGTCCCATTGTGCCCAATAGTTCTTTGTCACAGGGTTTAAGCTAGACACCTTCTCCCAAGCAGGGTGCAAAACACTTGATTTTAGAAAATCAATTATTGGCTTCAAATCTTGGACTTTCTCTTATTATGCTTTAATATCTATATTTGGTTCTACTTCACCATCATCAGCTCCTTCAGTCACTTTGACTTCAGCTTGATGATACCTGGTTAGTTCAACCTCTCTTTTGCAGCAATGTCTGCAGTAATTTTTGCAGGGTCTTCGGCTCAGTACGTCGACATTTCCATGAGATTTTCCTTCTCTGTATTCAATATCATAATTATACTGGTCTATCTTTCCGATCCAACGTGCCACTTGTCCCTCTATGTTCGTTAATGATCTTAACCAGCGTAATGCAGCATGGTCTGTCCTGATGGTAAACCTGGCTCCATATAGGTAAGGATGGAAATATGTCAGAATCTTTACGATAGCAAGGAGTTCACTCTGTGTTACACAGTAGCTCCTCTCTGGTCGACTCAGACCATACTGAAGTAGGCCACCACATGTTCGTTTTC
>NW_013670364.1:1725-3048 GCF_000517525.1 Limulus polyphemus
ACCCACTTTCTGAGACAACACTCCTCCAGTTCCGACATTACTAGCATCACGATCCAGTATGTACGGCAGTGAGGGATTTGGAATCTTTAAAAGTGGAGCTAAGGCCAATTTTTCTTTCAATGTCTTGAAGGCATGCTGGCAAGAAACTGTCCATTCGAATGTTTGGCCTTTTTTTGTCAAGTTTTTCACAAACTTCCGGTAATAAGAAACTTCTTAACTCTCCCACATTGTCTGGTGTTGGCCAATCATGCACTGCATTTACCTTGTCAGGATCAGTTCGCACATCATTCTCACTTACAATGTGACCCAAGAAAAGCACCTTTTTCTGGAACAAGTGGCATTTCTTGGGATGGAGTTTGAGGTTTGCTGCTTTAAAATGCTTGAATACTTCCTCTAGCCGGGACATTTCCTGATCAAACGTTGTTGCAAACACAATGACATCATCCAGATACACTTGGGCTATCCTCCATTGTAGGCCATCCAGTACTCTTTCCCTCAGCCTCTCAAATGTTGCTAAGCCCGAATGGCATTACACAGTATTACCAGAGACCTTGGCCATAACTAAATTTAGTCTTAGGTTTATCTGCTTCAGCCATTTTAACTTGATGGAAATCCGACTTTAAGTCTAAAGTTGAAAACCACCTGGCTCCACTCAGAGCATCAAGAGTATCATCAATTCTTGGCAACGGGTATGAATCCTTTTCAGTTATACAGTTAAGAGTCTTGAAGTCCACACACAGCAACGTTGGGTCACATCCTTCTTCTGGACTAATACGATGGGAGCTGACCAGGGACTATCTGATTTCTCGACTATCCCTTTCTTAATTAGGCCGTCCATGACCTTCTCCATCTCTTGTCGCTTTGCCGGAGCTATTCTCCTCGGAGGGATCTTTATTGGACGGTGATTGCCTATGTTTATTCTGTGCTCTACAAGGACTGTGCAGCCGAGGTCATGATCTCCTTTCAAAAAGACGTCTGAATAATTCGCCAAAAGTTTCCTAGCCTGTGAGGATGACAAATGGACTATGCTCTTCTTATAGAGGTCAGTTGAATGTTCTGGGAGAGATTGTCTTTTCTTTATGGTCGTATTTCTTGCCTTAACATTGACTGGCTCTACCTTCTGGCACACACCCCACAATGCCCCTTCATTAAGTGTCTGCTCACATTTAGAGATATTGGTCACTGTTATGAGTACTACTTAATGAGCTGCCACAAGTGACCTTCCAATCTTCACATCTGCTGGCCTGGATGGGTCATCCACTGCTTCTACAAGCATCGGGCTTCCTTGGGGATGTTCTTTTATTCTACCTCAAATTATCTTCT
>NW_013670364.1:4048-5182 GCF_000517525.1 Limulus polyphemus
CAATTACACACTCTCTGACTGCAGTTCAATTACTCATTACGTACACACATTGTCCCGTCACGTTGTGACCATCTTATACATACCAGACTACTCCCAATCTAGTAAATGCTAGGGCATTCAAGAAGGAACAGGATATTTCTAGAAAACAGGTGGCGTGATACTAGTCACGCGATCTCGCTGACGCAACAATATATAAGCCTGGCGAGAAAAACCAACGAGATTGAAGAGATATAGATAGATATGGTAGATTGAAGAGATAGATAATTGAGTCAAGCAAACAGTAGTAAAGTGTGTGAATCACTGTGATTTATAGCGTGTGCTATAAAGGTTGTTAAGTTTAAAGTGACACTGGAAATTCTGTGTACTAAAAAGTTGTATTAAGAAAAAATAAACTAGTTTTAATTAAAAAAGGACTTGTATCGCTGAAGTTCCTCGGACAGCATTCAGACCAGAAATTAAAAAACAAGCAAATACACAACAAATTGGTGTCAGAAGTGGGATAGAAAAGAAAAAAAGACGGAAACGAGAAGTGGCAAATCAAACTACAACTTAGCAGATTTCATGGCAGCAATAAAAGAAAAGCAAAAGAAACAAGAAAATGAGAAAGGAAACAAGAAGAGAGATTACAGCAGTTGTTGGAAGAAAAAGAAAGAAACAAGAAGAAAGATTACAGCAGTTGTTGGAGGAAAAAGAAAAGAAATAACAAGAGAGATTACAGCAGTTGTTGGAGGAAAAAGAAAAGAAACAAGAAGAACGAGAAAAGAAACAAGAATAGAGACAACAGCAGTGGCAAGAAAACCTGCAACAGTGGCAGCTTGAACAGCAAAATAAACAAGAGAGATCACAGCAGTTGTTGGAGGAAAAAAAAGAAACAAGAAGAGAGAATACAGCAAGGGCAAGAAAACCAGCACCAGTGGCAACTGGAACAAGAAAGGAAACAGGAAGTAAATCTCCAACTGTTGAGAGAAATGGAAAAGATTAGTAAACTTCAAAGTGAATTAAATACATTAAAGGATGATTTACTGTCTTTTACACAGGGAGGATATATTAACCATGGACTTAATCAGCCCCAGACAACAGGAAGCCCCTTCCAGACCCAGCAGCTAAACCCTAATGCAGACATCTCCAGTTCTG
>NW_013670364.1:5303-10337 GCF_000517525.1 Limulus polyphemus
CAGAGGAGAAGAAAGCATTGTACCTGGCAACGAACCTGACGGGACAACCACTGGAAATACTTGGAATGTTGTCAGCAAACAACAGGCACAACTATATAGCATCGGTAGCTTCTCTAGAAATCAGGCATGAAAGTCAAAATCAGTCAAAAGTCTGCAGGGCTAGGTTTAGGACGAGAATCCGTGCTAAACACAGGATTTGGAAAGTATGGCACACAAGGCCTATCCAACTGCACCACCCGATGTCCTCAAGCTGCTGCTGAGGGATCAGTTTGTAGACACCTTGGACAGTCCACAACTGAAGATACAAGTAAAGCAAGCACACCCCTCTATTATGCAGCATGCAATGGCGAGAGCTCTTGAATTCGGATCCTATGTTAAGTCCAGTGCAGAGGTACCAAGGTTGGTACAGTCATCAGGATTCAAGGACAAAAAGGGCAGCTTTCAAAGAAGTTTGAGGAACTTTGCTGGCACTGTAACAAACCTGAGCACAAGAGAGCTCAATGCTGGCAAATTCAACACAGGGAAGATGCCACGAAAGGAAAGGCTGCTACCCAGAAAGGTTGTTGGAACTGTTGAGAGCAAGGACATATGAGAAGCCAGTGTATGAAGAATACTACCGATAAGTCAGCTTCGGGAAACCAGTGATGGTTGGTGCTGAGGGTCGCCCACCAACCCCCATTGTGAAAGTCCCAACAGCTAAGTATAAAATGGCAAACACACATAGTGTCTACGTGACAGGAAAGCTTTTTGTGCAGAAGGCTGGAATACTAGACTTTTCAAACTATTTGGAATATACCAGCATGATATGGGATATCATCCACAAAGCTAAAAAGCAAGAGAAAGATTTTAGTGAGTTGATGCTTGATCTTGCTGATGCATATTGGTTCCTGAGAAAACGAAAAACTTCATTGTGGAGTATTACAGAGACTTCCAGTTGAGGTTTTAAACTCCAAATTACACTATAAGGTGGGTGGACTTTCAAGTTAGTATTCCAATGGGTATATGTTTTCTACATGCTTTTATTGAAATTTTCATTTAATGTTTCTATGCAATTTTGACATAAATACATGGTCCTGAAAACACTGAAGTTGCTTTCGTGTCTTTTTTTCTATTACAGATATATATATATATATATATTGCCTGAGGGGATGTTGTTGTACATCCATTTTGAAAGTACCAGCAACTGCAAATCCTCTGCTGGTTGTGAATGACACCTGTATGTCACTGTCAATGAACGTTGTGAGAAAATGATCAGTTATGTGGTGACGACATCACAAGTGAAAGGATACAAGGCAACCATTTATTCTGTTTTATCTGGTTACTGCTTGAGTATAGTCAATTTGGTTTCATAGAAGCAATTAAATAACTGTCTACAGAAGTATGCAAACTATTTTTTGTTTTTTTTTTGTGTGAAAACAAAAAATGTTAACTTTTCACGAAGAGCACCCAGCCTCATTTTTTTACATAGGTTTCAAATTCAGTCAATTCGAGATACAACTTGGATGGAGGGAGGAATGTGACCAAGCATTTCAATCCCTAAAGCTTCATTTAGTGGATGCTACAGTGCTAGCCTATCCACAACAAGAAAAAATTCATGGTAGACACCAATTTCAAAATGGAATTGGAACAGTTATCACAGTATCAGAACTGAGTAGAATATGTATAGCAAATACTAACTGTTTGTTCATGGCTCCCAAGTGCAGATACTGTACAATGAAGAATGAACTAGTTGCAGAGAGTTCATAAAACAACGTTGTCATTTTTGGTATGATAGAAGGTTCACCATCTGTGAAAACAATGCTTTGCTGAAGTTGCTAATGACCCTTAAAAATCCAGAAGCAATACTACATTGGATCAAACCATTGCAAGATGACAGAAAACTGGCCTGACTATCTCCCCACGTGGTGAGAATTTGTCTATTTATGGAATGTTCTGATCCTGGAAATTATAGGAGTTTGAATCATAACCATTTCTGCCATAACAAAAACAAGCCATGAAGCTGGAGATGCAACTGTTGGATGGATGCCAAAATTAAACTTTTAGGACCTCTAGAAAGATCATCTGAAGGACCCTGACCTAGGGTGGGCATTACTTGCCATACAAAAAGGTGAAAGCTGACTTGCATTAATAGAGGAGCAGAGAATGGATTCAGAAAAGCTGTGGCACATAAGTAATCAGCTACAAGTGCAAGGTATGTTTTATTGTTGCTATAAACCACTAAGGTGTGATTCTTTCACTTTGCTACATACAGGGATACCCATAACTCTAAGACAAGAAATTATCCAGAACTTGCAAACATATAGACCTGAGTGCCCCAAGGTATTGCCCCCATTTGTGTTAACGTGCAATGAAAGTTCTTCTCATCTCCTTCGAGTCCAAAAGTCGGTGATGTTGAAATACTGTAAGATATGAGCCATCAATATACAGAATCTTCCAAGGTAGGGTAAACTTCAACAGAGAATTGTTGGGTCTCCTTTGCAAAGGTTAGTCCAGTTCCGGTTATTGCAAGGAGTCATCGATACATTCTTGTCACAAATTGAATAGCATGACACAAAGCTCCAGAAGATATCCACATGGTTCAGGGAGCTTATTTCAATAACCATTCTTTACTGAGTTGTGTAGTTAGGTGTGATGAAGACATAAAACTTCATATTATCATTCCCAGTTTGGCAGAATACAGGGTACCAAGTGAATGTTTTTAAAACTTGTTAACACTAAGAGAACGAACTGAGATAAACACTGGGTATCTACACACTGTTTGGAAATGTACTCCTCTTTGGTGGGGAGGAATACTACTAACTTTTGATGTGATGTAGCCTTTCCCCCACAAAAAGACATCCCACTATGACGACAGAAATTTGGGGAGTGGCTTGGGTGCATGAGTTTGTTAATGGTTTCTTTTATATGTTATTTTCTTTGTTAAAGGGTATTTCTATTATATGTATTTACTTTTAATGTATGTTTTTGGTATTTTTATTGTTTCATTCAGTAATGTCTTATGCTATAATTTCCACCATAATTAAAGGGTTTATTTATAAACTTAATTTATTAGTTAAAGTAGTGCATTTCTTAGGTTAGAAGAAACAATTTCAATAGGTTTTTCTTTTGTTTTCACCTCCATCTTAACCTGTAATATTTTATTTTCAAGTTGACATATTTTCAGTTTGTAGTGAGGTGTGTAATTCTTTGCCAGAAAGTTGTTTCATTGAAATGGCATTCTTTGGAACAAGGGGAAGTTAACAATGTTTTTTCACCATGTTACATTTAAAGGTTATTGATTTAAAAGTTAAATTGTCAGCTTGAGGATAAGCCTGAAACAGAGAAGGAAGAAAAAGTGTGCTGTGCTTTTATTCATAAAGAAATTTTTAAGATAATTTGTTTGGTCTGTTTCTATGCATCTTTAACATAAATACATGGTCCACAAAACGATCAAAGTTTTAGTAATATTGTTAATCAATTTCAATAATATCTATTCTACCCAAGAAAGGTTGCAGCATACCTTCCTCTAGCATTAGTATGGTAAACATCTGTAATGTCCTTGGTTGGCCAAGTGGATAATGTCTGTATGTTACAGCTGAAATTAATTCTGTGAGAGAAGGACCAGACATGTAGTGGCAATCTCACAAGAGAAAGAAAAAAAGATTTCTTTCAAATTCTAAGCATCTACTCTTGCTCAGTTCCACTTTGTTTTGATTATGTATAGTTCAGTACATATTCATCTTTAAAGGTAGAAAGCTGAGGAACAATTCATTAACAATGTAGAAAAACTGTATAAGCATCTTCAGTAAACATCCATTATTTCTGGGTATCATTCAGCTTCCATAGTATGCAAGTTTTACAACTTTCTTTTAAAATGACAATTGAATTTTTTCATGGAGTAGATCAAAAACCATGTGCAATGAAAATAAAATATCTGGATATTTGGAAGAATGTTTAAATAACTGAGACATACTCTTTTCAAAAGTTATAATCCATGTTAATATCTACATACGGGGAAGCTCATTACCAAACACAATGAGCTAATTGCTGCTACACTTAATAGTAGTATTTAAATGTTGCATGTTTTAACTTACGTTAAAGACCTGGCTAGCATTCGAGAAAAGAGATACTTGTACAGTTTACATCAACAAACTGAAACAAATGTGCAGTTACAAATATTTCAAATTTATACAAACTTTCTGGAAAGCATCATCCAATAAATCATTGGTTGATTAGCAAGTACTGTCAAAATAAAAACAAAAATATTTTACAACATATTTTAATATACATTAAATACAATCATCATGATGTTTTGTGGATGGGTTCATCAAAATACAGGTGATAAATAAACATCATATTATATTATCTGTTCATTTTTAAAAATATTTCTTTATCTAGTGATTTTCATACAAAGCTGCTAGAGGGCTATCTGTCATTCCTAATTTCAAAATTTTAAAACAAATGGAAGGGAGCCAAGCCAACACCACCCACTACCAACTCTTTGGCTACTCAAATGCATAGTGAGATTGACCAGTACATTCTAACACCCCAAAATCTGAAAGGGTGAGTATGTTCATTGATTACAATTCAACTTGTGTCCTACAGATTGGAAGTCGATTATGGTAGCCACAAGACAATACCTGAAAAAAGTTAAAACCTTTTAAAGTCTATATAAGATATAAAGTATGATATAATTAATAAAATAATTAACATAACATTAAAATTTGTGAGCATTAATGTATTAATCTTATTACTGTTTATTGAAAATTGGCAGGGTAGGTAAGCAAAATCAAGCTACTGCTGACCCCTCTCTTATCTCTCTTTCTGCCCCTTCCCCACCCCATGTTCATAGTCCTTACTCTTCAGCTCCCAGCTCTAAGGTCGATTTTTAGGGTTAGACTCCCTGGATGGGGTCCGCACGACGCCGCAGACCAATGGCTGCAGGATATGGCGAGAAACCGGGCTCAGTGGCGGTCGTGCTGTAGGCATCTTATTGCTTTGTCCACTGGCGAGCGAGGCATGTTATGATGCGTGGCAGTGAAAGCCGCAAGGAAG
>NW_013670364.1:11264-16516 GCF_000517525.1 Limulus polyphemus
TGCACACCTGTAAATATGTTAAATCAAACTCGTATTTTCTTTTTGTTGAACATACACTTACTTGTACTTTGTACTCTAAGACTTGTATTTGATCTACAGATGAATGATGGAATAGTGTAATTTACTTCTGTACGTCAATTCGGTCTCACTGTATTTCAGTGAGCAGCTTTTAAAAGTTAAAACTGCAAGCGTAATACACACAAATAACGTAACACTGTGTCGGCAGTTGCGCTACATCCTAGAGGAGGGCATAATTATTAATTAATAGGCATTATTGGCCAGAGGAAATTTTGCGCCCCTTCACGCCTGCGCTCGGGAGCGACTGCCCTCCTCTTGCTATGCCATTGGTTCAAAGTTAAAAATTTTGATTATTTGAAGTAAGAATAGGCTAAATTTAAATAGCTAATTAGGTAATTTTTTTATATTAACTAATGTTTAACTACCATTAATGTAAAGGTTGATATAATCTTAGATAAAATTATTATATTTTGGGTAGGTAATATTATGAATATATCTGGGTTCAGGGGTTTTTCTAGTGTGCAGTTGATCACAAATTGTGCACCTGTAAAAATATGTGTGCAGTTAAAAATTCACCTATATATGAAGTTCAAGAGGATAAATATATAACAATAACATATTTAAGATTATAAAATTCCATTCCAGAGTTGATGAATAAAGTTCTGTCTGAGTTTACATGAACCAAATATAATTAATCTTTGGAATGCTTGCACATGGTGCCATCGTTAGCTTCTGTAGCAGAACAATCTACTCGCTAGGCTTGAAAAGATTATTTAATTTAGAAATAGAAGGCTGGTACAGTTTTACTCCTTAGTTTGACAGTGGACTTTACTATTTGGTAATAGTTAAGACTAAACATTCAATCTTTCGGTCTCGACGTGCTAAATGATGGTTTGGTTTGTTCTTAGTGTTAATTTAGTTAGTTTTTACCTTAAGCTAACTTGACAGATAAGTTGAGGTTTACTAACTACTTAGTCTTGTATTCTAGAATAGATGATTTGATGCTCTGTAGTAAATTCTTTGTCCCCCGGGCATACAACGTTAAAATCAGGGGTTCGATTCCCCGCAATGGACACAGTAGATAGCCAAATGGCTTTCTTCTAAGACAAACAAACAAAGTATATCCTTTAAGTAAACAGTGCTTGTGTGAAAAAGGTTTTGAAATGTTTTTTTCTTGTCACTTTATTATACATATACAGATTTTGCCATGGGCCTAGCAAGGCCTGGTGGTTAGGGCATTCGACTCGCAATCTGAGAGTCTCCAGTTCAAATCCCCGTCGCCAAACATGCACGTCCTATATGCACGTCTGGGCCGGCTCCTCGGATGCAAAAGTTCTTGACTTACAAAAATATCGGCAGACTCCAACTAGTTGGGATTAAGGACGTTAGGGGGAAGAAGAGGACTTTACCATGTGCTTTTGAGGGTACAAAATGTATCCCAAACACCAATAAAGGAGGACAACAAGGTCCATTTGGAGGTCAACAAAGTCCATTTGGAGGACAGCAAAGTCCATTTGGAGGACAGCAAGGCCTGTTAGGGGGTCAAACAATACAATATGGAAGACAGACAGGTCAGCTTGACCCAAGCCAATTTGGACTACAGCCATCCCAATATGGACAGACTGCTAATTTAATTCCGCAAAGACAATTTGCAGGATAGACAGGTGTACGTGGCTGAAAATAGTAAAGTAATCCATACTAATAGAGACGACTTAGAATGTTGAACAACGAACAAACATGAAAAGCTTTTCTGAAAGACATAAAATTACATATAACAGTGATAAAAACTGTATAGTAATCAAACACGCAAAGAGAAAATAGGTTAACACTACTATTAAAATTTAAGTATTTTTAAAGTATTCTAAAGACTTGGTAAACTTATTTGAAGTCTGTTTTGCTAGATGTTTATGTATGCTTTCATTTTTCTTCAGAAGTAAAGGAAGGTCAGTTACAATTTTTGTGGAACTGTTTGTTTACTCGTCATAACTTCCACCATCTCTCTGAATAAATATAATTCTTCATTACTTTGAAACAGGATATTATTTTGTACATGGAGTCAAAAACTGATTGCTAGCCGTCAGTCTAATGATAAAAATACATTATGTATTTAAAAACTATCATTCTGTTTTTTAAAGTCAATGAGTCAATTACTAATTGTTTTCACCTTCATTATCTTCTATTGAAAGTGACGAGTTATTTTCAACATAAAGATATTTATATTTCCTGTTGAATATATTTATCTTAAATGGTCCTGATGTTAACACACTAACTTTCAACTTTAACAATACAGGAATCCATGTAATGTCTTGTCATTAACTTTAAACTTTGAAAATACTTCTACAAGTATTTGATACTAGCTTTAACAGGTATCATGTAAAAGTATTGATACCGACTATAACAACACATCAACAGCAGCAATCGTACAAAGTTGCGATACCAAGTTTAACAATACATGTACAGGTATCATGCAAAGTATTCATACCAACTTTAACTCCTATAGGAATTGTGAAAAGTATTTATACCAGCTTTAATAACAATACACCAACAGGAATTGTGCAAATTATTGATAACAGCTTTAACAATACACCCACAGGAGTCATGCAAAGTTTTCATAACAATTTTCAGCTGTAACAATATAGTATCAGAAATCGTGCAAAGTCTTGATACGAAGTTTAACAACACGTCAACAGGAATCGTACAACGTCGTGCTCCAAGTTTAACAATGTCATCTACAGGAATCATGCAAATAATTGATATTAAGTTTAACAATATATCAACAGGAATCTTGCAAAGTCATGATATCAAGCTTAACAATACATCTATAGGAGGCATGCAAAGTCTTGATATTTAATAACAGTACATCAACAAGAATCGTGCAATGTCTTGATACCAACTTTAACAATTTATTAACATGATTCGTGCAAATTATTGATACTAACTGCAACAATACGTCTACGGGAACCGTGTAAAGTTTTTCAAAACAACTTTCAACTTTAATAATACCTCTACAGAAACCTCTACAAGGTATGGCCATATCTTAAATTGAATTTGTTATTTTTATTTAACATAAAAGAAATTAGATTCAAAACATTTTAGAAATATATCCACGGTGGTTCAGCCTTAAGCCTGAAAACCTACAATGCTAAAAATCTGATTCTGATACCCATGATGGACAGAGTAGAGATAGCCCATTGCGTATCTTCGTATTTATCAACAAAGAAACAAAATTCACGTATAATCATTTAATTCGCATCATGACGTATCGTAAAAAACATTTTTTATCCCTTTCTTTTTTGTGTGAAGTCTGAAATTGCTTAACTAATAGGAGTTGTATGTCATAACATGTAACTATCCACCTAAGTCCTCAATCTGGATACGGCTTGTACACATCTTGTCAAGAGCTGTAGGCAAAATGGCATAATGTAGGCTAGAGCCAGTATGAAACTTTTCCTAGTCAGAGGAAGCTAGCTCTGTTTTGTAGTCCTTCTTGAAACTTGAAGTGCACTCTTGAGGAAAACATTATTTCGCTGACATTATCAGTTAAGAATAATGGTTTAGTTAGCACAAGACCGCTTCAGAATTTTTTAATTGTAGTCTGAACACACGTCAAGAATAAATTAAGTCTTTCAGTGAAAAGTCAGATATGTGGGTCTGCAATAGAATACCAAGGGTCAGAGTGAACCATTTTCCTTAGCCATAGTCTCTCAGCTTCATTATGAGTCTCCACTTTTCTCTGTTCTGAGATGTGCTATAAAATGTAGTGGAAAACAACAACAACAACAACTCACGACATGCCTACATTTACAAAGCGGATCTAGATTGCCGTTAAGGTAATCTTTACTGCTACTATAGGCCTTCCGGGGATACTTACATTCTTTGCCCATCGATAACATGGAACATTATATCGACAGATAAACCCTATAGTGAAGAGAATAATATGAATGAAATGCAGGCACCTCCCACTGTACTCTTGATATTTGGAGCCTCTAAGAGAGATACTTCTTGTCCTATTTATGTTACTTGTGATGGCTGCTAAGCGAGTTAAAGGAAACTGATGCACTTTAGGATACCTTTGATCAAAGAACCATCAGGCTGGATAAACCTAAAAGAAAGTTCAAGTTCATGGAATCAGAAGTTGTTTGCATGTTGTATTTCTATAGACATCACCACTGGAAGACATAAGCCTGAGGATTTATTGAAAACAAACAACAACTTCTATTCTGAAAGTGAAGTTTATTCAAATTGCCCAAAATTTTAAATCTTGGTTATTGTGTATGGCATTATATTCCAATAAGTTGATCAATTTATATGCCTTAAAATGATCATTTTCCATTTACTCCTGTTAAAAAAAAAAGAGTCTACTTTCGGAAAGCATCTGAATCACTGAATTTCTTTTCTGATGCGATATATATAGACATACATTATTTATTGTTTTCAAGGAACAGGTGTATTTAGAAGGCGGACAAACACATTTGGAGGACAGTTACGCCCTGGACAACAGCAAGGCCAATTTGCAGGACAGTTACGCCCTGGACAACAGCAAGGCCAATTTGGAGGACAGTTACGCTCTGGACAACAGCAAGGCCAATTTGGAGGACAGTTACGCCCTGGACAACAGCAAAGTCCACTTGGAGGACAACAAAGTCCATTTGGAGGACAGCAAAGTCCATATAATGTTGATTAGTTATGTGGTCGTTGTACTGAAAGCGACACGTCACGCGTTTCTAAAAATGTGGCCGAAACTGTGAAATAGCATTGCCTGTATAGGGTACGTAAGGGGTGAAAAACAAATACTTTTGAAGAAAAATGAAAGCATACATAAACATCTAACAAAACAGTCTTCAAATACGTTTACCAAGTCTTTAGAATATTGTTACGTCTCTGTTTGTTAATTAACTTTCCGTAACTTCGTTACGAAAAACTTAAGCGACACGAGTTCTTTCTTAATAAAAACTGGTTTATTCTTTTCGAATATAACTCTGCGATACACTTAATCTCAATACTCGCGCTAAAACAACACTGTAACGAACGAACGTTAACTTCAACAATACCCTGTGACTGCAGTTCAATTACTCACTCTCCGCACACACATTACATTCCCCCTCTTTTATATACCAGCCTACCCTATCTAGCAAATACTAGAGCATTCCTGAAAGAACAAGATAGTTCTAGAAACTAGAGGGCGCCACAATTGTCACGTGATCTCGATGACGCAACAATATTATATTCTTTGA
>NW_013670364.1:17472-20117 GCF_000517525.1 Limulus polyphemus
TCACTATCTACGCACACATTACATTCCCCTCTTTTATATACCAGCCTACCCTATCTAGCAAATACTAGAGCATTCCTGAAAGAACAAGATAGTTCTAGAAACTAGAGGGCGCCACACCAGTCACGTGACCTCGATGACGCAACAATACTTTGAAAATACGTTTACCAAGTCTTTAGAATACTTTGAAAATACTTAAATTTTAATAGTAGTGTTAACTTATTTTCTCTTTGCGTGTTTGATTATTATACGGATTTTTTATCACTGTTATATGTAATTGTTAAGTAACAGGGCATATTGTAAAATAATTAACGTCAGCATACATTTTACTTAACAACAGATATACTGAAAGGGTGAGCGTGTTTGGTGGGACGGGCATGAAACAAAGAGAAAAAATAGTTTTGAAATATGAGTATCTTACGAAAAACGTATGTTTATGTAAGAAGTAATGTCCACTACATCTGGGAGATTAATAAACAAAAACTCTTAATGGTACAGGAACTTGAAGAGTTAAATACTAATAACAAATTTTAGTAACAATATTTAAAATGTTATTAATATAATAATAATTAAATTAGTTTTAAAACAAAATTTTCTAACATCTTGAAAAATGCTATGAGTTAAATTACAAAGATCATGCAAAATGGGATGAAAGCATTTAATATACTGATCTAATAAGCCTTTTTTAACCTCTTATTTGATTTAATTAAATCCGACTTCAATACAAATAAGAACTTTGTTGTTGATGGAACAGTCAGGATAGTTAAAATGTATGGAAATAGGAAGGTATTCTTAACATGGATTTTCAATAGATAAGCTAGTTAAGATCTATGAAAACAGGAGAGTATTCTTAACATGGATTTACAATAGCTAAGCTAGTTAACATGTATGGCAACAGGAAGGTATTCTTAACATGGATTTACAATAGCTAAGCTAGTTAAAATGTATGGAAACAGGAAGGTATTCTTAACATGGATTTACAATAGCTAAGCTAGTTAACATGTAAGGCAACAGGAAGGTATTCTTAACATGGATTTACAATAGCTAAGCTAGTTAACATGTAAGGCAACAGGAAGGTATTCTTAACATGGATTTACAACAGCAAGATAGTTAAAATGTATGGAAACAAGAAGGTATTCTTAACATGGATTTACAATAGCCAAGCTAGTTAAAATGTATGGCAACAGGAAGGTATTATTAACATGGATTTACAATAGCCAAGTTAGTTAAGATGTATGGTGACAAGAAGGTATTCTTAACATGAATTTACAATAGCAAGCTAGTTAAAATGTATGGTGACAGGAAGGTATTCTTAACATGGATTTACAACAGCAAGCTAGTTAAAATGTATGGCGACAGGAAGGTATTCTTAACATGGATTTACAATATCCAAGCTATCTAAAATGTATGGCGACAGGAAGGTATTCTTAACATGGATTTACAATAGCCAAGCTATCTAAAATGTATGGCAACAGGAAGGTATTCTTAACATGGATTTACAATAGCAAGCTAGTTAAAATTTATAGCAAAAGGAAGATCTTCTTAGCATGGATTTCCAACAAGAGGTTATCAACATCAAATCAACTAAATTTTGTCAATAGCTTGACTTGGCAGACGTGGCCACTTGTCAAGTAACAGAGCATATTATAAAATAATTAACGTCAGCATACATTTTACTTAACATAAAACACAATATAGGAAATGTGAAACAGATATGACTATGAACTGTTGTCATTTATATCTCAGTACTGATTCACAAGGCTGATTCAGCAAATCATCTCTTTGACATCCACAAAATCCTCAAGATATATAGATTTTGAAAGAGGATCCAATATTAACCTCGTTTATATATTTTCTTCCAAAGTGAAATAATGAAATTATATTTACTAACCACATACATGTAAATATTTTCTCAAAGTGCACCTTCGAAAGATAGATGTAAGTTTTTATTTTATTTTTGTCTGAATACAGTTGCTGGTTTCCTTAATGCAACCCTAACATTTCATTCGTACGTCAGTTATATTGAAAATAAAAACATGTTGCGGTTTATGGTTATATATGTTCATAATTGTTACGTAGAAGATCATCATCTTTTTTTAAGTTGTGACAGAGACTGGAGTTTATACAGTGACCATAAGATATTTCTCACATATTAATACCTTAAAAATTGTTTAGATGTTATGTTATGAATTTCGCGCAAAGCCACACGAGGGCTATCTGCGCTAGCCGTCCCTAATTTAGCAGTGAAAGACTAGAGGGAAGGCAGTTAGTAATCATCATCCACCGCCAACTCTTGGGCTACTCTTTTACCAACGAATTGTTAGAATGAACGTCACATTATAACGCTCCCACGGCTGAAAGGGCGAGCATGTTTGGTGGGACGAGATTCGAACCCGGAGCTTACGAGTCGAGCGCCCTAACCATCTGGCCATGCCGGGCCAAAATAGTTTAGATATCAATTATTATTAAGAAATGAGTTAATCGAGTACTCTCGTCTGTTCTAAACAAAAAATGATAACATAATATGGGAAGTCATGAACTGTTGGAGCAACATGTTCGTTGTTCATTGTTGTAATGTTAACAACAAGTACCGTATTTGTTCCCATTATGCGCCCGATACACGACAATAAACAAGCACTAAAAACTAA
>NW_013670364.1:20782-24762 GCF_000517525.1 Limulus polyphemus
GTAAGAGGACTATTCATTAGTACGTCTTCACTAGTAGATGATGTCTCCAATTTTTCTGTTGATACTTCATTTGGCAAGGGGCGATCTGTTACGTCGCTGGGTAGAAAATCATCATCTGAAAAAATGTGACGGTCAAAAGGATATATGCCGGAAACTGGACAACCTTTCTTGATATTTTCTGGAGTAAGTGCTCGTGTAATAAATGCACATTGTTTTTCCAGGATTGTTCTTTAGCCAACCGTCAGCTGCTGCGTTATAATACTTCTTGAAAGGCCCGTATATACTTCTATCCAGGGGCTGTAATCTGTGCGAACAGTGAGGCGGAAACGAGAGAAGATTTATACCATTTTCCACACAAAAATTGATACAATCTAAGCTGATATGAGACTCATGGTTATCAAGGAGAAGAACAATAGGATGATCCTTAGAACATTTGACTGTCTTCACAAAACAGTAAACACACGACAGTAAACAAGCACTAAAACCTAAAGAATGCTTAACTAATACTTAATTCTGAAGGTATGCTAGTCCCAGATTCCACGTTTTGGGCAATCTCATTCCCCTGGCTTCTAACAGTTTATCCTAGGCTTGAAACTTATTAGTGTTTCACAACCCCTGCCTACACACACAGAGATGCGTGTGTGTGCGCGCGCGTTACTGTTTAAGCAATTAGTTCGTTAAAAATATTCAGTATATTCAATACAAAATGTGCAAAAGGTTTTTTTTTTCCTGTTTGACAATGTTAAGAATTTTGCTCAATATCTTGAAAAGTGTTAGAAGTATTCTTAGTCCTTAATAGAATACACTGTTTAAAACGAGGAATAACCACTTTAAAATCATATACAAAAAAAAAAGCAATTTACCTAACATATGTTCTAGATTAAAAGAAATAAGGAATCAAAAAGCGGTACAATTATTATTCTTATTGATAAGGCAAACTTATAGTAAAGACAAAATAGCACATATGATGTAAAGGTTCCCGAAGGATTATAATGTATTGAAGTTGGCTATGTTCTCTTTTAATTTAGACATTTCTACTGTTGTTGCTTCACACTATGGTTTCATGTCACGTAATGAACGCAAGGCTTAATGATTAGAACATCCTTGAAAGTTTAGAAAAAGATTATCATTAATTTGAGACAAGTTGAATATCAAATTCGTTAACTTAATAACAGACAAATTGAATTTCAAATTCGCTAACTCAATAACAAGTCATCGACTGCAACAGACTAAGTTACTGACAGCTAGTTAGTAAGATAGTTCAGTTTTAAAAATAGTTAGTTTGTGCTTCGACGATTGTTTGTATCAAGCACAAAGCTATAAAATGGGCTGTCTGTGCTCTGCTCACCACGGGTATCGAAACCCGGTTTCTAGTGTTGTAAATCCGCAGGCATACCGCTGTGTCACTGGGGAGGGGGGTATGCTTCGATGAAGAACTAGAGAAACGAGTAATACTGTAAATACAAGAAAATTGGCAAGTAAATTGAATTATTATGTTAGCATCTACAATAAAGTTAGGTCCATATTATTTTTATCGAATAATCCAAAGGAACACACCCAAGAATAAAAACTGCTACAACAATAAATTTTTAAGTGCAATTATATATTTTTGTAACAAATATTGTCAATCAAAGCACTTTTAGCAAATCATTACTTAAAATAATTCTACTACCAGGTAAAAATACGACATATGACTCTTTGTGGCAATTCCTATTTAACTCTTTGTATTTCTCAATTACTTAGTACAGAACTTCGTAGATACATTATCCTACTTCTATCACTACTAGATCTTATCTTTATCATTATTGAAACATACTGAGACCTCACATTAGACTTATTTTCGTATTATTATTAATTATCACCTAGCGAACAAACAACAACTAATAACTTCTAGCCTCCTGGCTTCTAAGTGGTAAGTCTGATTTCGATACCCACGCTGGGAAGAGTACAGATAGTTCACTGTGTAACTTTATTGTTTAACAACAAACAAACAAATAAAAACAAAAAACTACCTGTTTGTGGGAACGCCATTGTACCCGTTAGCAGGAAAGCGGTAAAGAAGATATATTTCATCGTTTCTATTCTCTACGAAGAGGGCGACTTCACTGTCAGGAATCTCTGGTTGATGACAACTAAAGAATGAATTCAGAAGATGTACTTATATACAACGGGACTGAGCAAACGTTTCCTGGTTTCTTGAATTGCCGAACCTTGGAACATTGTTTTTTTTACCTAACTCAGTCTGTTTGACTTGTTGATTTTATAACCATTGTCTCACGTTCTTACTCATGAAATAATCCACCAGGTGATGTTTTCCTATTTCTTACACCTTTATCTCTACAAATACACGGTATCAGAGACATATACTGCGCAGTTGTTCAAACAACATGTTTTTAACATTTTCTGCTACCTCTGTTGTCTATCATGAATAAGGAAAGATTTTGACCTCATATTTTGTATTTTTTGCCTGCAAAATCGAATGTATATCCTTGTGTGACTAATTCACTGTTGTTCTTATTATCTTTTGTGTGTGTGTGTATGTGTGTTTGATAGAAACTATACTCATGGTTTCCATGACTACCTATCCACTGGTTCAAAATGTAAATTAATAATAATTTCATGAATGTTGTTTCTGAAAGGATGTACTGTTTGTAATTTTTTCTGTATTTCTACATTTAAACTAGTCAACAACATCCATTTAAAAACTCTTGGGCTACTCTTCTTTGATCGTATAGGGAGATTTTGCTGTCACCTTTATAAGGCACCCGGAGCACAAAAGTGTAAAGCACGCGTTTGCGGGGCCTGGCATGGTCAGGTGGTTAAAGAGCTTGAATCGCAATTTGAGAGTAATAGGTTCGAATCTCCGTTCCACCAAACATACTCGCTCTTTTAGCCGTGGGTGAGTTATAATGTGACGATCAGTCCCACTATTCGTTGTTAAAAGAGTAACCCAAGGGTTGACGGTGGGTGGTGATGACTAGCTGCCTTCCCGCTAGACTTTCACTGCTAAATTAGGAACGGCCAGCGCAGATAGCCCTCGTGTAGCTTTACACGAAATTTAAAACCAAACTGAGTTTGCGCCATCAGGTTGCGAACCGTGAATCCTCGGATTCACATCCTGGTACGCTAAGAACTAGGTCAACCCGATCCTCAAGTTATTATTAGATCAAACTTCAGTGTGTTTTGTTCAAAATGAATGGAATGGTTGCTCTGTCCAAAAAAGTGTGATATGATGTATTTCATTCAATATTTTCTGCAATGCAAAATTGGTAAGTTATTCCTCCCATGATTTTTTTATACTGATAGAAGGTTTTCCCTTTCAAATTAATATATTTGAATTAGAATAAAAACTGTAATCAGATGTGACATATCATTTTAATACGCAAAAGCCTAAATATGTCTCATCTAAACTGTTATTAAGTGACACAACTCTCAGAAAATTATGTCAAGTATATCATAACAAAATGTTCACTTACAGAAATCGTTTCCTTGAAACTTTTTAATTGTTGCTTGACTGACTGTAAAAATATTATAAATAGAACAGTGATTACATTTAACTTGACAAACGACTCATGGTGTCTCTTCCTCCTTTCTGTTGCAGATCCGTTGTGGAATCATTGCCAGGAAGGAGAAAAAGTGATACAAAGGAAATGGCAACACCCCAGGAAAAAGTGCAGCGTGTGATTTGGTTTTCTGAATCCAAATCAATCGTGTCAGTGCAACGAATTTACCGACGCATTTATGAAAAATGCCCACCAACTACGAATAGTGTTACGACAGTGGAAGTCGCGTGACGCTGGGAGCATGTGCGTTGGAGTTTCTGGAAGGATCATGAATTATCGGGGAGACCCGAGTTTGTTCGAAGCGCCCTCTTTTTTAGTATATAAGCATGGCGAGAAAAACCAGCGCGATTGCATAGATAGATAGATATGCAAATAGATCGAAGATATAGATAATTGAGTCAAGCGAACAGTAGGCAC
>NW_013670364.1:25421-29198 GCF_000517525.1 Limulus polyphemus
GAAGTTAAGTTTAACGAACTGATTGGAAATTCTGTGTATTACAAAGTTGTATCCAGGGGAAAATAAATTGGTTTAATTAAGAAAGGACTTGTATCACTGAAGTTCCTCGGAAAGAACTTATACCGGAAATTAACAAACGAGCAGATACGTAACAATAGCATAAAAGCTTGGTTTGAAAAATTCCTAGCGACTGGTGGTGTGATACAACAAAAAGGAGCTGGACGTCCAAGTGTATCTGATGCAATCATATGCAAGAGGCATTTCTTAGAAGCCCAAAAAGTCCATTCTTCGTGCTTCCCTTGAACTTAGCTTTCAAAAAGCATAATGAACAAAAGTTTACACAAACGACTTCGTTTTCATTCCTGCAAAGTACAATTACTACAGGCCCTAAAACCAAATGATAGAAAGAGGTGCAGGGATTTTGCAGCGGAAATCCTCCATCAGATATATCATGATAATGAATAATACCTGACAAAAGTTTTGTTTTCAGACGAGGCTACATTCCACGTTTCTGGTCATGTCAATCAGCATAATGTCCGTATTTGGGGGTCACCAAACTCGCACGTGGTGCATTGGCACAAATTTGACAGCCATGGGCATCCTTTACGGGGCATGTCACGAGGTTTCGGTGACTTATATTCAGAATTAAATTAAACTACTTTTTGTTTATAGTTGAACAGAGTTGTTTAAACATTTGTTTAACAACAATTAAAAGCTTGGATTGGTCTATTCTTTCATTGGGGTTGTGTCTGTGGACCAGACCAGTTTCGGAGAATTCCACTTCTCATCAGTGACTCTTTTTGTTTATGTTATACCAATTATTATATCATAAATGCGTAGCTAATAATCCATATTTAATAGTATATAAGTTTAAAGTTCTTAATTTTTTAAGGCGATATAAAAATATCCCGAATTTTCTCTAGTGTGAGAAATGTGACATATTTTCACAAGTCATCCCCTCTTCTCTATTTCATTCACCACCGCTCCAATAAGTAATAAATTCAACGTAAATTACTCAATATAAAATCGTCATTGCTCAGAGAAACCATAATTTTTATATCCTTCAACCTAGTTTGGTTACAGAGCCATCAAATAGAAAATCAGACCCCTCTTGCCACACCCACCTATCACATCTTCTCTTTCAGGATTTAATAGTTCTCTCTTACTCTTAATACTATATTATGTATAACCAATAGAAAACCAAGGCTTTCATCTATCAAATTACGTATTATATTACGTTGTTTTCTGAACAGAGAATTGATATTTTCTCTGTTAAGACAAGCCACTTTCCACGGGAAAGATAATGACTAGCTTGGATGAACTTGTAATGGCTTTGTCACATAATTAGAAAGCCATGAAAATTGTGATAGCTATGGAAAATTGTCTTCTTATTGAATGTTTTTATTCTGTGTTCTTTGATACATTATTTAATTAAATAAAAAATATTTAGTAGGTGTTTGTTTGTAATTAAGCACAAAGCTGCACAATGGGCTATATGTGCTCTGTCCACCACGGATATCGAAACCCAGATTCTAGCGTTGTAAGTCCGCAGACATACCGCTGTGCCATTGGGGGGGGGGCATTATTTAGTGTATTACTACCATTAGTATGAAAATGTAGGGTTAAGTGTCATCGACAGTCCACAGGGAAAAAAAACCTGGGTAAGTACTTTATTTCTTGTTTTTCATGTGTCTCTTTATTTATTATTACAAGAGTAACTAATATGTAAAAATAGGGATCTCTTTAGGTTAGTTAAAGTTAGATTAGGTAAAACAAATAATAATTGTAATATAATAAAAAAATATCATGAGGCACACTGGCGAGCAGCTCAGTAGCTCAGAGTAGCTTGTGGGTAATGTAATTCGATAGCGTAACGTGAGCTCCATGTTCCCCAAGTGATTTACAACTTATAATTAATGGCATGAATAATAGTAGTTAGATATGATTCAAAAACCAATCAAAGGGCAATAAAACAATAAAATTTAAGTATAAATAGATGTATACTGTTACGAGTTTAAAGATAAACTTAGCATAAAAGATTGTAGTTTGATATTACAATTTGAAGTCATTCTAAGAAAAAAAAATGGTAATTTAGATTTATCTTTGTTGTTGTTGTTTGGTGGTTACGAGATCAGTCAAATTGACCACCCTTGTATAGAGTTGGAGTGGAGAAAATAACAGATAAAATATAAAGTTTTACTGAAAACAAACATTTGAAATGTATTTAGGAGGTTTTAGAGATTACGTAAATAAAGTTTGAGTTTTTGAGATGAAGAAAAGTATTTTTAATCTTCAGATGAAAATCACTTTGTACATGAACTAGTAAAAAATACTCGATATATTCACGGACAAATCTTTTTTTAGTTTATTAAAAATACTTCACCGAAAATTTGATTTTTGTGTATGAAAGATTTATAATGTTTAATGAAAGTCTGCAGAATTTGGTGAAGATATACATACTATATTACAAGTTAGTAGTATACAAAAGAGTACAGACTTTAAACGAGTACAAAGAGATGAAATACATTTCTTTTAGACTCAGCAAAATTATAACTAGGAAGTGGCATGCCATAACCAATCCCTGGCTATTAACTGGACTTTTTTTGTTTGTTTGTTTGTGGAATTTCACGCAAATATACCCGAGGGTTATCTGCGCTAGCCATCCCTAAATTTGAAGTAATAGAGTAGAGGAAAGGCAAATAGTCAACACCGCCTACCGCCAACTCTTTGGTTACTCTTTTACTAACAAATAGTGGGATTAACCATCACGTTACAACACCTCCTACTGCCAACTCTTTGGTTACTCTTTTACTAACAAATAGTGGGATTGACCATCACGTTACAACGCCTCCTACTACCAACTCTTTGGTTACTCTTTTAGCAACAAATAGTGGGATTGGCCATCACTTTACAATACCTCGTCGGCTGAAAGGTCAAGCGTGTTCAGTGGCGCGATTCGAACCTACAACATGCAAATTGTGAGTCGAGTGCCCTAACCACCAAACCATTTAGGTCAGACTGTAGAGAGCTGCATGCTTTCTGCCAAGCTTAAGAGAACCACTTGACATAGGCCACAACAACAGATACCAGTGTATATATATTTATACCAGAAGAAAACTAATTTATCCAGGAGTAGGTAATGTCCCTCAAGAAAAATGTTCAGAGGGCTGGAGAGACCTTCTGGAAGCTGAACACCAAAGGTAGTGATGTACTTTTATGTTTAAAAGTATATTTTTCAAAATTATTATTTAAGAACACAGAAAAGTTACATTACAATTGATAATAAGTGTCAATAACCTTTGAGCTAATTCTAATTTATTTACGAATATACAGACAAAACCAAAAATAGAGTTGTGTTTTAATTATGACAACAAGAATCGGTTATGGAAAATTAATTCTAAATTTTGAGTCTCTTTGTAATGTTTTTTTTATTTATTTATATTTATTTCATCGTTATTGTTTTATATTGCTAATTAAAAATCGCCTATTTACAAGTAATGTACTTGATATCTTTAGAACTTTTGATTTATTTGTCAACTAACATTATATAGTAAATTCCACATTATATATAATTGAAGTATATAATTTTTACTTGTCTCAGTCCTTTCACGTCTCAGCAGTAAACTGTGTAGCTTTACGTTTAAACATAAACAAACAAGCAAGTTGCCTCTGATTTCATCCGAAAGGGAAATTTTATAAACAGTTTAAACGATAAATATAGTAATATACTGTTGCGTCATCGAGATCACGTGACTATTCTCACGCCCTCTACTTTCT
>NW_013670364.1:30144-47316 GCF_000517525.1 Limulus polyphemus
GTGGGAGAATTAAGAAGTTTCTTCGGACTCTGTACCCATTACCGGAAGTTTGTGAAGGACTTTGCAAGTATAGCTGCTCCACTACATGATTTGACTAAAAAAGGCCAAAAGTTTGAATGGACAGTTTTTTTCCAGCATTCTTTTAAAACGTTGAAGGAAAAATTGGCCTCAGCTCCACTTTTGAAGCTTCCAAATCCCTCACTGCCGTACATACTGGATTGTGATGCTAGTAATGTCGGAATTGGAGAAGTGTTGTCTCAGAAAGTGGGTGGAAACGAACATGTGGTGGACTACTTCATTCGGGTCCTGAGTAGACCTGAGAGGAACTACTGTGTAACATGAAGGGAACTCCTTGCTATAGTAAAGAGTCTAACATATTTCCATCCGTATCTGTATGGCGCCAGGTTTACCATCAGGACAGACCATGCTGCATTACGCTGGTTAAGATCATTAAATAACCCAGAGGGACGACTGGCACGTTGGATCGGAAAGATAGATCAGTATAATTATGATATTGACTACAGAGAAGGAAAATCTCATGGAAATGCCGACGGACTGAGCCGATGACCCTGTAAAAATGACTGCAGACATTGCTGCAAAAGAGAGGTTGAACTAACCAGGTGCCATCAAGCTGAAGTCAATGTGACTGAACGAGTTGATTATGGTGAAATGGAACCAAGAATAGATATTAAATCAGAACAGGAGAAAGACCAAGATATGAAGCCAATAACTGATTTTCTAAAGCAAGTGTTTTGCGCCCTGCTTGGGAGAAGATGTCTAGTCTATGCCCTGTGACAAAGAACTATCGGGCAAAATGGGACGAGTTGAAGCTTGAAGATGGCATTCTTTTCCGGAGATGAGAAACTGCAGATGGGAACGTGGCGGATTCTAGCGTTGTAAGTCCGCAGGCATACCGCTGTGTCACTGGGGGCCCCTTAGAATGGAAAATTATTCATTATTTTTGTATATTCTGTTACAACATAAAGAAAACATCAATATCAATTTTTCATAACTAAGAATCGATAAAAATATACTTTGCATACATATGCTAAAGATTTATTTTCTTTTTCATTACATGGGGAAATAAAACGGACTCAAACCCTACATAAATATTCTTTCTTTAAAAGTTGTCATTATTATTATTATTACCAAATATTATATTTTTCTCGATAGGTGTATCTGCAAAGCTTTTATTAATTATTTTTATTGATAATGATAGGCGCTATTAATATTAACGTTTGTATTAAACAAAGAGAAGTTTAGGAATTATTTCAAAGAATTTTTTTTCATCGTTAATTTTCATTATACAATCATTTACCAGGAATGTGCTGTTTGAGATGCGTTAGAAATAAAAAAATAAGTTAATATATTGTTATTGTTGTAATTATCAGTGCAATAATGCGCTGAAGAATGGAGCCAACGACTAGTGAGGATAAACTATCATCAACTTCAAGATGATACGATAGAGGCAAATTTGAGAAGCTTAAGGCTCGAGTATATGTTAATATTGGTGAAGTTAGCTAGCTAGCTACAAAACTGTCAATACAGTAATATTAATAGTGTATAAGTTAGTTTGTTAGAATATATTTAACGTTACACGGCGTTAGGTAAGTTTGTAAACACAAGCCATGATGAGGGTTTATAAATTATATTCATGGAATTAAACCATTTTCTCAAACTTAAACTTCTAAAGTAATGTTTTTAATTTTTAAACGCACGTTTTTTTTGTTTTTTTGTTGTTGTTGTTTTTATTTTGGAAGTTAAAGGTTAAGTTTGCATTTCATTTTTAAGTTTTAAAAGTTATGTTGGCGTCATTTCTATGCCCAACCCTGATACTGAAAGAAAGTGAAAACTTAAAACTCCCTTTTATTTTTCATGAAATTGTCGATACAACTTTTAAACTTGTAAAGTGCTAGTCGCCACTACTACAGATTGCATATCATTCCATAACATTAACAGGCATAAATCAGTCATTCACCCTGTTAAGTGTTGCTGTTAGTACAGTGTTAGTGTTAGGAAAATACTAGAGACTAGAGGTCTTCCTCCACTCCCCCCATTAATATTAACTCCCAATTAGAGCAAACTACATACTAAAAATGGAATTCAAAATCAACCTGGCAATCAGTTTAGCCAATTACATTTATTACACCTTTCTTACATTTCTACTTATAAAGAGTAGGATGCATTCTTTAATCAGCTTAGTAACTTTGCTGTTAATGATATTTTTGGCCATATTGATCCTCCTCAGAAATTTAAGATTACCTCTCACCCATCTTTTCTCAAGGGAAAATATGTTAAGAGATCTTAAACTATCGTCATTAGATCCCCATCATCTCTGAAATAACAATAGTAACCCTTCTGTTAGCTTTGTTGCTAGCAACAGAACATTGCATTGATGGCTTGATTAATTTATTTATTACTATGCCAAGACCCTTTTCTTTAGATGTGCTGTTGAGTGTATTCTAAACTATATTACACATATGATAGAAATTATGAAATCCCAAAGACATTATCTTCCACTTAATATTATTAAAGGTAATTTGCGAAATATTTGTCCAACTAATCAGTTGAACCAAGTCATTCTGTAGTGCCTCAACATATTGTATACAACAAGAGATACCCAAGAATTTAGTGTTATCTGCAAGCTGCACTAATTTACAGATTATGCCTTTTTATCAGTAATGTAAATAACATAAAGAACGTGCCCAAGGACTGAACCCTGAGGCCCTTCACTAGTAACAAGAATCCAGTTGGATTGAACACTATTAATATCAACCTTTTGCTTTCTCTCATCTTGTCACTATAATCCAGTGATATACAATACAACCACAGAACTGTTAAATAGCAATATATTTAATGAACATTTCAGGATACACACATACTGAAACATTCATTAAATATGTTATCACCTTTGTGGTTGTATTGTTCATCATTAGACTGTGTTTTCAGTCTCGTGAATCTGTTGTTTCTATAATGCAATTTACTAATAATTCCCACACCTAACCAATGTGATTTTCTTAGCTAAGCTTTTATATAGTTTGTTTTAAGTAATCTAAGTTCATGGCCTTTCCATCATCCAGATAACAAATGACATCCTTAAAATATATTAACAGATTACTAAAGGATGATTTTCTTCTAGTGAATTTATGTTGATTTTCTTTTACAGTATATTTCACTAGTTGATTTGCAAAGCTTTTTTGGGGGGAGGGGTTCTCCAATTTTTTTTTCCACTACAGAAAGGATGAACTTCAGCATGTTGGAATTGAAGACATAAAAAAATCTGTAGGGGCTAATAAGAGATTTCAAAGACTCCTTTAACGACTCGCAAAGCTCTTTGGAACAAACATTTTTCTAAATTTTCACACATAACTCAGCCATTGTGTAATGTATATGTATATATAAACAGTGTTTCATCCGGCCATTTACCACTTTTCTTAATAAGTAACTAAACTAATGATTATGTTGTTATATTATAATTTTAGTTATACTCATCTTTGTAACACAATTTTTAGATTTTGCTGAAGATGGAATAAGTTATTCCGAAACTTTGTAAATAAAATGTTTTATGTTTTATCAACCATCTTCATCATTAAACTTTGGTTTCCCCATCATGAATCCATTGCTAACTATAGCATACTTATGAATTCTTAATTCATAACAGGGTTTGCACATGTTATGAGGTAATAAAACTTTACTTTTAAAAAACTTTTTTACTTTTTTACCTGTTTGTGTAATTTTCTTTGTCTTTTTTTTTCCATTGTTATTATTAAGTATGGACAACATTACCATATGCATAAGGAAGGCATGGGTGTAGATAGTACTATACATTGCCAAAGGAAGGGTATTTGGGGATTGGATCTGTCATCCTTCAGAGCCCTACCTCAGATTGCAGTGAGTATATGTATAGGTTTTGTGTGTGAATTTCTTTATTTGTTTATATACACGTACAATACCAGTACCAACACCCTGTTGAGTTATAATACTTGCCCCAATATCCAAGATTTGAAAGCATTGCTAGATCTGGTGCCTTTTACAAGTTGGGTCAGTCAGTTTGTCATTTTTGATTATACCATTTCATTCAACATGTGTTTTGTACTAAAGTTTTTTGTGGGTATAACATGTTTAATGCACTTAGGTTTAACCTCATAGTTTTTAAGTTGTCATGTACAGTCATCATGTTTGTTCAGAACTCTACATACCTAACCTCTTACATAAATAATCTAGACAGGTCACTTAACTATATTAATTACTTTAAGTACACAACACTGCCTTTACATTGTATAAACTTTGTATATTCAAATACAAAATACCATAACCAGAATAAAGTTTTGTACAGAAAGAACAAGTTCCTTCTAGTAGATTGTTATAATATGGAGACCAGTTAAATTGGAACCTTGCTACTAGTGGAGTGCCTCAGAGAATCAGTGTTTGGGCCTTTGCTTTTTCTTACTTACATTAATGAAATAAATATGGTAATAATTATAAAATTTGTAAAGTTTGATGATTACATTAAATTATTGGGTATTTCTAGCTATATTCAGGATGTTAAGGTTCTACAAAATGACTTGGATCAACTAGCATGTTTAACAAATATTTGGCAAATGTCCTTCAAGTATAATGTGTAGGATAATGCATTTAGGTTATCATTATTTTAATCACACGCTTAGGATAGATTAGAACCCACATGACTGAAGAAAAGGATCATGGTATGGCAGCAGATAAGTTGCTCAAGCCATCAAGGCAGTGTTCTATTTCTAGTATTAAAGGAAATAGAATTTTAATGTATATTTGCAGACATATTGATTACAAGTCAAAAGAGGTAATTATCTCTCTAAACAAATTATTAGATAGGTATTACTTGAAATACTGTGTACAATTTTGCTATCCTTATGTAAGGATATTGACCTTTGTAATGATTCTGTGGATAGAAGTTTCTTTAGATGAATAAGTTCAAATTTTTAAATTTACTTTCTCATAAGGACAGAAGGATACGAGTTAATCTGATTGAAGTCTACAAAGTGTTTTCTGAAGACTGTGAGACAAGACATCACATTTAAGATTTGCAAAAGACAGGTTAGGCTCCAGTTCAGACAGTTTTATTTTTTTTAACTGGATGGTTGGCTTATGGAATGAGCTGCTGTCAGCAGAAGAGAAGGCCAGCATGTTATTAGGGTTTAAGAGAGGAATTGCTGATTTTCTCATAAATAAAGGGTGGGTTTAATTATTTACTTTTTATTAAGGGTTGATTACTAAAGATAGCCTTGTTGGACCAAATGTTCCCTTGATGTCTAAATGTTATGATGCTCACATTAAAAGTATTTTATCATTTAGATTTGTGTGTGAATTTAACCAAAGTTTGAGTTTTACAGAATGCTGCAATGAAAATTGTTATTCTTTTTATGTTTTATAGCTTTCTAACTGTTTTTTATATTTCTAATAGTGCAGACTTACGTGTGGGATATAACTAATAAAAGTGCAGAAATCGACTCTTTCAAATGCATTTAGCAGAACAGAAGTAAAATAATTGGAAATACTGTGATTTTTATCCTGATCTACTGGAGATTTTGACTGTATTCCGACGTATAATCATTTTTCTCGTGTTTTCTTGTAGTTAATAAATCATACATTTTGAAATAGTTTCTAAGACTGCATCCCTCTGATGAAAGATAGGTTGGTTTCACATTTTATATTATCATAACCAGTTGTAATTCACTTCTCTCTTCCACTGGATTGACTTCTACGTTGTTTGTTGACAAATAGCTAAATGTAAATATTTTTACAAATTTTAATGAATAATTAATTTACATTAAAAAATAGTGATGAAAATTAATTATTGCTTTATTATTTTTAGTGATTTGACATTATAACCAGGCTGAATATACTATTGAAACTTGATCATCAGATAGTGCTCCCTGAAGCTACAAAAATGTCTTCAGTAAAAGTTAAGCAAGAAAAAACAGGTACGGATGTTATTTTTGACTGTTATTTTCAGTTTTTTTTCTCATAAAAGAGCACAAATCACCTTGTTACAATTTTTATGTTACATTACGTAATGTATTAAGACTGCATGGTCATCCTATAACATGTTTATGGCATCTTATGATATCAAGGGTGTTAGGTTATTGGAAAGGGGGAATTGTAATGATAAATGTAATTTCAAGAATTGAAAATCTCATACTTTTTTATGATTTTCTTAGCATATATCTTGGAATTTGTGAATCAGTATTTTAACATTGCATTTGACTGAGAAGATAAACTACAGGTGTCATAAGATGAGAAACAGAATTTCATTATTTAAAGTAAAATTCATTTTAACTCGTTGACTGTTGATTCACCGTATAGTGTAAGGTGTGCCTCCAACAGTTGAATGCGAATGTACTGTATGCAATGTATGGCTCACAAACGTTCCATGTGCACTTAAAGCAACTGCAGTCAAAGGGTTAAAGAATTATATTTTCCATCTTTCTTTGTTTATAACGTTTTTCCTGTTAGCATATGATTACCAAATGTTGATATAATGGCATTATTTAATTACAAAGTTTGCTTATGAACCATGTTTTTAGAAAGAACAACATAGTATAATATTTTGCATGAATATTGAATACTTGTGTGCTTGCTTGGATCATATAGCTTCTCCTATATTTAACACTTGCAAATGATAAATAGTGCTACACACTTAAGTATTGCATGTTCAATTACTCATTTAGATCTTATATTTTTTAAATTGTTGAAACTCATTTTAACAAAATAGTAGTGGTGGATAAGTCTCTCAAGACATCCAAGCAGTGCTCTGTTATTAGTAGCAAAGCCACTAGTATTTTAGGGTGTATTTATAGGTGTATCGATTATAACTTGAAATACTGTGTGCAGTTTTAAGCTCCTTGTACAAGAAAGGATACTGACTCGTTAAAAAATGGTTCAGAGGATGGTTACTAGGATAGTTTCAAGATGAAAGGGCTGCTCTGTTAAAGTAATTATCTAATATACCAAATGGTCCAGGAACCAACCAGATGGATGTAATTTTAGATTTCTTGTTAACAATAATGAGGATATGGTTGCAAGGATTGAAGTGGAGAAATATTTTGGGAAGAGATTGGTCATTGAATAATTAATTTGGATGTTTTGCTAAATACAGAGACCGTAGTTAGTTTAGTCATAATGAATGCATGCTGGGTTGCTGCTGGTGTTCAGTTGGAAACAGTTATTTTAGTATGCTAAATATTAAATTTGTGTAAATAAACATTAGCATTTTTGTTTTTTGTTTTTAAATGAACTACTATGTATCTGTTGTACAATGTTGTACATTTTAGCTGAAAGCACATATTTCAAGATTTGTTATGTTTTTCACTGAACAACAAACTAGTTTCACCCAAATCCTTTTTTTTCCAACTTTTTCATTCCTCACTTTTGCAACATTGACTGAAATGTCTTAATTATTTTGCATTAATTAATGCTGATATTATAATAAGTACATTTCACACAACCTTTGAAAATATATTCTTCAATGTATTTGTGATCTTACATTTTTATCGAGTGAACACCAAGTCATTACAATGAAAAAATAGTTAAATTGTTGAAAAATAATTTGATACTTTAATTCTGCTTGTTTTTTGGGAAGAAGCTTTTTTACATTAATTGCTAAGACTTTATAAATGGCCTCTAGTGGCTCTGCTTGAAGTACAGCTAGGCAATTTAAGTGATGTAATAAATTAGTGTCACATAAACTAGTCAGTCATTCAAAATTACAATTAAATCAATTAATCAAAATTAATATTTTCAATTATTACTGTTTCAGATTATTTCAACAGTTGATTTATCAAAATTATGATTAAATTAATAGTCCTGAAAATAATCAACTATTCAAAATTGGTAATTTTGATTATTTGAATAATCAATTCATTGAAATTATGATTAAATCAATTGTCCTGAAAATAATGAACTAATTGAAATTATGGTTCCTGATTATTCGAACTATCAACCTAATCAGAATATTGCTATTGTGTTTGTTTGCTGTTAAGCAGAAAGCTACATAATAGATTATCTGTGTTCTGTCCAGTTTTAGCCTTATTAGTTTTTTATTTAAATTCAAGGTTGTTTAGCTTTGCTGATTTGGATGGGAGAGATTAATAGTGCCACCAAACTTGCTCGTCAGTGTTATGGCAAAACTATTAAGATTACCTGTATTTCTTTTACATACTTTGCATTCAAGAACACTGTACTAATTGAATTTCAGGAAAACGTTAAGTTATACTCTGTATCTACCCTTTTGTATGAAATAATTTGTGAAAGGTGGGACTAAATAGAGCACATTAATATTTCAGCACCAGAGCTACTTCATGCTCGCTCCAACCTTGGTGGTGTGTTGCAGAACTTGATGGATAAAACTGATGAAAGGTTAGATTTCTGTCATTCAGTTGGTGGAATTTCACAAGAAAAGAAACTAGTTGGCGTGTTTTTATCACTGAATTCTGACACTGATTTCAAATTATTTGCATGTATATCTGTAAACAAATGCCTTTGAATGTATATGATGGAAATTGTGTATAATGCATTTACAGTGGGATTTTATAGTTGAAAGTTATATTTGATGAAAACATTTTTATTCTTGCTATTCTGTATCTGTTTTCTGCTGATGAAGTAGTCATATATTTTTCATTTCCTCTTAATTTATCAGTAAATTAACCAAGTTATAAATAAGCAATTCCAGACATGAAGTATAATTTGCCTTTTGAAGTTAAACTTTACTTGAGATTGGTAATGAACTGTGAAATCTGAGTAGCAGTTTGAATTTGTAGGAATAAATTTATTAATTTTTTTTTTCAGAAGCCAATTGTTTCTAGCAATTACTTTGTATCTTTAAAAATACCATAACCTTACTTTATATACAAAAACTATTTTGATACTACTAAACTTTCAATTTAATTATTTCAGGCCTTTAGTACGTATAAAATAGATAAAGTATACTGAAATCAAAATTTGTGGTCAAGAGTTCTCTAACACATCTGGCTTTACTCAAATAGTTTTATCTTAATGAGCTCTTAAAAGAAATATTTTTTCAATTTACAGCATTTTGTTTTCTTTCTTAAATGATGAACAACAATTGTATATTGGTATAATTTTCCCGTGTGTTAATCTTGTGAGTGAGAAAAGCTACAATACAACACAGAGTTAATTTCAGAGCAATACTAGGAAGCAAAAATATTTTTTCACTTTATGCAAACCGCCGGCATAAGTTACAACTTGTTTTAATAGCTCATAGTGTTAATATTTCAATATGCAATATCACATAGGCAATTAAAGGATAATGTGTAAAGTTATTTGATAGGAAAAAAGTCAACTAATTTTACCTACCATGATGTTAAGCTACTGAAACAAGTTGGGTTGTTAATGACATGTTTACTAACTTTAATAATAACTTCTAATTTTGCATGTATGCTTTGTGTATAATACTTTCCAGAATAAAGGTTATTAATTCCAGGAAACTTCTCATTATATCTGAAAAGAACAACTCTCATCTTAATGTTGTTAAAAATCACTACCTCCACACTTAGAAAAAAATGGCAGTTGTACAATCAGACTTGCATTAAAAACCCAATGCTATACCAAATGAGATTAATATGCTTATGATTTTGGTATTGGTAACATGGGCTATTTGTAAAAGTCACTTTCCAATATATTTTTCTCAGCAGTTCAGGTATATATTTTAAGGTTTTATCAAATAATTGTTTAATCCTCTCACTACAGGTAGGTCAAAATGCATGTCATGACTTTTTTAGTGTTACATTCAAAATTTAATTAAACTACTTTATTATCAATGTATGTGAATAAACTTGGAATCAAAGCATAGTTTATAAGTCAAGTTGTAATATTATATATGTTTTAAGTTCTTCATTTTATAAAGAAATATTAAAAAAAAATCCTCAATCTAAAATGAGAATTGTGACATTTGTTCTCTAGGTCTTCCCTCTTCTTTAACTTATTTACCACCTCTCTGAGAATTTAATACAAATTACTCATTATAATATTGGTATTACTAAGGCAAAGTCTAATTTTTATAGCCTTCAATCTTATTTGTGTACAAAGTCATAAACTATAAAATCAGACCCATCAGTTACACCCTCTCTTTCACAAATTGCTAATAGTTCTCTCTGACATTTTTTGCTATATTATTTATAACCAATATAAAGGCAAAGTTTTAATATATCAAATGAATTATGTTATGTTGTTTTCAGCACAAAGTATTGTTTATTTCATCTTCAGTTTGAAAGTTTCTCTTGCAGAGGTCAACTTGACAAGCTTAGGGAAATATTTAAAGGCTCTTAAGCTACAGTTAGAAAGCTAGATAAATTGTGATAGTCATAGGGCATTGTTTGCTTTGTGCATCTTATTATTCTTTATTCTTAGGTGCATTGTTTAAGCAAATAAAAATTAATTAGCGTACAAGTACTATTAGTATTAAAAAGTAGGGTTAAGTTTCATTGGCAACCAACATAAAAAAAAACGAGGTCACAGATAAGTAGTATATTTCCAAACCACACTTATCTGTTCTCACATTACAGCTGCTAGGTTTCTTTTCCTTTGCTCATCGAAGCATTGGTCTGAGTTTTTCTTGCTTGCTCCAGTCTTGTATTCCCCCACTTATATTCCTGGCAATATCTGTCTCGTGACACTCTCCACCTATTTCAATGTGGCCTATATCTTGTTACTGTATATAAACACCTCCTTCAGATAATATTGACACTTTTTCTCGACAAAGCATTCAGTAACTGGTTTTTGTAGTACGACTGTTGGAGATACTTTGAGTGGACTTTCCAGAGAGAATTTAGATTCAGTTTTCCTTTACCCTGTCTGTTTCTCAAGAGGCCATTCTGGAACTACTGCCTCCTGCTCCTTTTCTTCCATTGGTACTTCGAGTGCCTGATGTTTTGGGGTTTCCCTGTATACTTTTGAGACTGTGCCTTCCTTGATGGTGGAAAGGTCTGAGGGCGAGCACTTTGTTCTCCCTCTATCCCCTGATATTGCGGTTCATGCATGAAGGTTTACTGCTCAGTTACATGAAGGGACAACTGTGACTTGTCTGCCACGTTTGCAAGAACAACATGATTTCACCTACCACTACCAGGGGAATCATAATTAGACTCTCAGAGAATAAACCCACACCTGGCAATGTGGGGTTCCAGAAAGGAGTCTGTGGTCAACCTGAATAGAACACAATTTTCTAGGATTCGTCTAACTAACTATAATGCTGAGATATTTATCATCCCTATACCATTTTTAGGAAGCTTTTCAGTGATCACTGACATCAGCCCCTCAATCCATTAATACCAGCATAGATTCGGCCCATATCCATGTGGTTCCTCCGCTCGGTCAGAATCGCACAAGGGGTGGTGGTGACTACTGCATGCCTTTGGGATCTGTGGGGGCTCGGCTCCAAGAATTTCTGGACATGTGGAAAACTTTTATTCCACGGATTCGTGGGCACTACAGGTACTTGCATCAGGATTAGTCCTTCAGTTCACATCCACTACCTTTATTCCCCCCCCCCCCAACCTGTAATGTTTCTGCCTACCACAGATTCTCGGATTTCAAAACTTTGTTCCGTGGCTATTGGAGATTTGTTGGTCATGGAGGCAGTGGAGAGAGTCATTCCAGTTCTGCCTGGGTTTTATTCCTGTCTGTTTGTTGTGCCCAAGATGATGGGAGATTTTCGTCTGGTCCTGGATCTTTCTCATCTAAATCAATTCCTAGAACCTCCAAAGTTCATGATGGAGACATTTCTCACTCTGCATTGGGATTTTTCACAAGTACTGTGGATGACCAAGTTTGATATTGCCAACACCTATCTGCACATTCCCATAGCGGAGTCATCCAATCACTATCTGCATTTAGTGCACAAGAATTTGGTGCTGCAGTTCAAGGCTCTGTCCTTTGGACTAGGATCAGCTCCTAATGTGTTTAGCCAAATCATATGAACATTTTCTTATCTCCTATTCAACTCCACGCTATGGAACAGACAGTCCGACTCTTATGTCTCCTTCTCCCAAGATTCTTTCTCTTTTGGGGATGTGGGCATCACTTGAATCCCTCATTTGGGAGGAGCACACATGAGATCTCTTCAGTGATCTATGCTCAACCAATGGATCATGAACAGTGAACCACCTGATTCCCCAGTTTCCTTCATCAGGATCAACATCTTCGATCTCCAGTGGTGGTTCAGTGCCGCCACCTTGTTCAGAGCTCCAGCTTTTCCCAGATGCCTCACTTTAGAGATGGGGGTGCATATCTCAATGGTCAAGAAATCAAGGGACTAGGGACAGACAACAAGGCTTCCCTCCTCATCAGTGTTTTAGAACTTGCTGTTCAAAGGGGATGTCTCAAGGTCTGTAATTATTGAGGGGCAAAGTCATCATGCTTTAAACCAACAATTCTATGGTGGTGTCTTATATTTCCTATCAAGATGAAATTTGATTCAGGTCTCTTTGTTTTCAAACCTTTGATCTTCTATATTGGGCACACTCCAATCATATCAGCATACTAGCTTGCCATATTCTGGATGTGATGAATTTAGTGATGGATCAATTGTCTTGACCTTACTGGATTATCCAAACAGAATGGATGTTTCATTGAGGGTTTTTCTGTTGTATTTGCTCTCAATTCAGGACACCAATGATCGATGCATTTGCCACTCATTGGACCATTCAACTACTGTCATTTTGGTCTCTTGTACCACACCTTTGAACAATGGCAATAGATGCATTAAGTCAGGACTGGATTGCATTGCCCACTCACCTATCTGTCTGTTACCCAGAGATTGCCTGGCTCAACCCCAGGTTTCCATTACTGTGATACCTTCAGGAGACCCACCTCTTTTATTTCCTCTTTGGCTGTCCCTGTTGAGGCAACCAAGATCCAACATGTTACAACCATCCATCTCGAAGCTTGAGCTTCATGTGTGGAGATTATGTGGTCCTTCGCACAGCATCAGGGTTTAACTTCTAAGGGTGCCATGTACCTGTCTCAGTCTCTATGTTGTCCTACAATGGATATTTATCAATGGAAATGGCACACATATTGACAGTGGTGTATTGTGAGGAGGTTGAACCCACTTCCTCCAGACGTGCCAACCATAGCTTAGTTTTGATCTGGCCTTTGACAAGGGTTTTGCATCTTGCACAATCACCCTATATAAGGCAGCCTTGTCGACTACCTTTAGATACTAGAAGAGACACTACTTCTTTGAGTCCCCAGTGCTCTCTGAACTCCTCAAGTCGCTTCTGGTCCTTCATCCCCAACAACTGTTTCAGTTACCTAACTGAGATATGAAGGTGGTGTAACATGCTCTTTGTTGACATCCATTTTATCTCTTAGCATCATGTACCATGTATCACCTTTCCCTTAAAATGTATTTTTTGTTGATTCTGGCCTGCAGACATCACCGGTCAGAGTTGTTTGTGCTGCACATGCACAGAACATTTTATCATTCTACCTACATTCTTTTATACTCTGACAGGTCCTCCTTCTTACTAAGACACTGGCAGACAAGGAAGGGAATAAATCTTTTTCATTGATTCGTCTGCCCAGTGTTTGGATCCTGATCATTTGTTATGTCCATTGAGGGTCTTGAAGTATTAGGTTGCCCACACTAAGACTTTTAGAGGTGCTAGACAATGGCTTTTTATTCATTGTGACCCTTCAGCTTCGTGGGATTTATCCTCGATTACTTTGACAAGGTGGGTATGAAAATTGATCCATACTGCTTATTCTGGGCTTTCTTTGGAGGCAAGGAGACTTGTTCAAGTCACGTCAGACTCATCCCATTTCTACAGCCTTAGCAGCCCAGATGAATTGCCCACTGGAGCGACATTGTGGGAGCTGGTATGTGGACCTCCCACAATACTTTTATCTCACATTATTTGCATCATCTGACAGTTTCTTCCTCTGAGGGTTTTGACTACCCCCTGTAGCTGTCCTCTCGGTTATAAAGAGGAGTGGGTATTTTCATAACTAATATCATCTCTTTTTTTTTTTTCCTTTCCATGGTCCCTTACCTCTTTTTCACAGGATCCCATTCTATGGCAAATGTTGCCCTGTCAGGTGAGCTTTTATCAAAGCAAATCTGCACTAGCAACCACTAACACAATATACTTTATCTAAGTTGCAACAGGCTCTGTAGAAATGAGGTGTTCCATTAGACAAACTAGAGGCAGACTGGGTGGTATTACACTGCTATGCTGGACCACCTCTCATGGACGATCATGAGTAAAGCATAAGGGAATCCTGCCTGTCCCTGCTGATCAGTGATTGCATAAATTGAGGTTGGTTTGCTCTTTAAAATTTAGAGAACATGGTTCACCTATTGCACTTTTCATGAGCATTGTTCCTCAGAACTCCCCAGTGCACATTACCTCCCCCCCCACACACACACTCCCCATATTCTACTGGTGGACCTTATCACTTGTAGTCCTTACCACTCCCTGTTTCCAGCCACTGGGGTGGTGGACAGAGGTTATTCCTTCAGAGTGGTCGAGTGACTTTTTTCCACTCTTGGAGAAGAGGGCAAAGTTGGGGACCCTCCAACCCAGGACCCTGGATGTTTTTCTCCCAGATGTCAGTAGGAGTGGCACCATCCTACATGTAATACCAGTTTAGATTTGACCTACAGCTATCCGGTTGGGTTGAACATGGCCCTTCTTTTTGATCATTATTGGTTCAGTACATTCTTGATGGAAGAGGATCCACTATCTCCTCATAATTCTGAATGCAGAGTGATGGGGTGTTGGCTTTCGAACTTCTTCAGGTTGAGGAGAGGGTTTGTTCATTTCAGTGTTCCTTTCTTTCTCATCATGATTCCGGTGACTTGCAATACATCACTCTATAGCTACAGGTTGAGATCCACTCACAAATAAATCTATTGCGGTCCATATATCTTAGCCACTAACGTGGGATTTAGGGGCCATGGCCCTATAATTCCAATCCTGAGCAGTGGGACCTGACCAGTGGTTATGATGGATCACATCAAATTTCACCTACAATGCATGATTTAGGTTCTGATTGAGGAGCATATCTGTTCTTGATGTACTGACACACCCCTGATTTATGCCGATGCTTTCTCTTTGCATAATACCTTCACTGGCCCCTGTATGGGTAATATCCTCACCGGTTTCTCTACCTTCTCAATGTGGGATTCTAGCTGTAAGTGTGAGAGGAGATGAGTATGTTTTGGAAGTTAACATTTTCTTAAATCAAAAATGTATTTCCAATAATACTTACCACCTCTCCTGCCCATCCTCCCCACTAAGAGCCGATGGGTCAGTCTCGAAAAAAGGGTTAATATAATCTGAAGGAGGTTCCTATATACAGTACCAAGATAGAGGGCACATTGACGTAGGTGGAAAGTGTCATGAGATAGATATTGCCAAGGGCAATTAAGTGGGGAATAAAAGCCTGGAGTAAGTGAGAAAAAATCAGATCAATGCTCAGATGGGTAAAGGAAAAGAAACTTTAGCAGTCAAGTAATAGATGTAGTGTGAATAAATTTTGTTTCATGGTTTTTTCTGGTGATTACAAGGTTGGTCAAATCAATGAAGTACGTATACAGTTAGGGTAGAGAAAATAACTAATAAAATATAAAATGTTACCAAAAAAAAGTTTGATATTTATTTAGAAGGTTTTAGTGAATATGCCAATGAAATTTGAAAATTTTCAGATGAAAAGTATTTTTAGTATTAACATGAAAATAGCTTTGCACTTTGAGCAGTCAACACTCTGACTCCATATATTCACTGACAAATTTTTAATATAGATACTTAAATAGAAATTCTGATTTTTTAGTCTACAAAACTTTTGTAATGTTTACTAAAAACTTGCTAAATTTTATGAAGATATATAAAACATTTTAAAAGTTATACTGTGGAAACTCTGATGGTTACTTCGTGGTTATAAGGTTGGTCATATTGACCAACCCTGTATAGAAGGTGTTAAGAGAGAGAAGATTTATATAACTTCTGAAGTAAAGCAGATTCTGTAAAAATTAATTGGTGACCTGTATGATCTGAACAAGTTTTGCCACCTGATACATAAGTTTTTATATTCTAAGCAGTGTTTGATTGGTGAATGTCATTTCAAAGAGATTACAATTTTTTTTCCTTACACCATTAGCCCAGTATTCTAAAATTCTTCCTTAATTTTCCCTGTGTATTGTTCCAACAGCAGAAGCCATGTGATGCTGGGAGCATGCGTGGTGAATTTCTCGAATAATTGGGGAACTCCGCGAATGTTGGAGACACCTCTTTGTTAGTATATAAGCCTGGCAGAGAAAGCCAGCAGGAAAGTATGAAAATGTGAACAGTAGTTACAGTGAGGTTTGGGAAATTTACGATTCTGTTTCGAGCTAGTGTGTGTTTTTCACTGGTAGAGAACGAAGTTATCGAGATTGTGAATCACTGTGATTTATAGAGTGTATTATAAAAGTAGTTAAGTTTAAAATGACGAGAAACATACTGACTGTGGAATTACTGTTTACTAAAAATTTGTATCAAGAAAGAATAAACTGGTTTAATCAAGAAAGGACTTGTGTTGCTGAAGTTCCTATGAAAGAATTTCTACTGGAAATTAACAAACAAGCAGATACGCAAAAAATTGGTGTCAGAGAGTTAGACAGAAAAGAAAAAAATAAGATGGAAACAAGAAGTGGCAAATCAAACTACAGCTTAGCAGATTTGATGGCAGCAATACAAGAACAGCAAAAGAAACAAGAAGAATGAGAAAATAAACAAGAAAAGAGACTACAGCAGTGGTTGGAGGACAAAGAAAATAAACAAGAAGAGAAACATCAGCAGTGGCAAAAAAACCTGCAACAGTGGCAGCTCAAACAGCAAAATAAACAAGAGAGATTACAGCAGTTGTTGGAGGAAAAAGAAAAGAAACAAGAAGAATGAGAAAATAAACGAGAAGAAAGACTACAGCAGTGGATGGAGGAGAAAGAAAAGAAACAAGAAGAGAGGCTACAGCAGTGGTTGAAGGAGAAAGAAAATAAACAAGAAGAGAGACTACAGCAGTGGCAAGAAAACCAGCACCAGTGGCAACTGGAACAAGAAAGGAAACAAGAAGAATGAGAAAAGAAACAGGAAGGAAGTCTCCAACAGTTGTGGGAAAGTCAGCAACAGTGGCAAG
>NW_013670364.1:47703-66186 GCF_000517525.1 Limulus polyphemus
AGGACGAGAGTCCGTGCTAAAGGGGAGAGCCTGCAAGAGCTGGCACAGGATTTGGAAAGTATGGCACACAAGCTCTGTGGTGTGACAGGACATTATGCAAGGTTGTGGGGACCACTGTGGGTAACTATTGAGCTCATTGGCATGAAGGACAGACACAAAGTATACTTGGCTGACATTGAAGACCCATGCATTTTAGGGTTGTATTACTTACTACCAAGGAAGTGTGTAGTTAACTTTGATAAAATGACGTTTGGGACCAACAAAGGCCAAATTCCAGTAAGTGTTGCTGCATCTGTTGATTTGCGTATCACAGCACTTAACTCAACTACAATACCCCCTATGTCAGAGAAGATAATTTGGGGTAGAATAAAAGAACATCCCCAAGGAAGCCCAATGTTTGTGGAAGCAGTAGAAGACCCATCCAGGCCAGTGGACGTGAAGATTGGAAGGTCACTTGTGGCGGGTCATCAACAATGGCTGATTTCTCTAAATGGGAGCAGACACTCAAGGAAGGGGCATTGTTGGGTGTGTGCCAGGAGGTAGAGCTAGTCAATGTTAAGGCAAGAAATACAACAATAAAGAAAAAACTTGTATCGCTGAAGTTCCTCAGAAAGAATTTCTAATGGAAATTAACAAACAAGCAGATATGCAACAGTATTATTGATTGACAACAAGAACATAATGGCACAGTTTCAGCAACAAAACCCAATAAACAAGATACATTTCATTTTTCTGTGTTTCTCTATCTTTTCAGTGTTTTTCCTTTCTAGATTTTTCCTCTTTTTCTCCTTTTCTATGACCCAAAATTCTTCCCAAATTTTCTAAACCACAAATTTATTCCTGTACCTTTTGGTCAGTTGCATGGAAGAATATTACCTCTACAATGTTAATCCTGTGAAACAAGCATCAAATTTAACTAGCAGGTAAATGTTTTTACTATGCTTTACAAATTGTGGTCTAACATGAATCCCATATGTATATGTGTGTGTATGTGAGAAAAGATTACAAATAAGTTTGATATACATATGTGTGTGTGCTTTTGTTAAATAATTTGAATGTGATAATTTGGTAATGCTAGGTTTACCCAGTGAAATGTAGTGTACTTTCTGTCTTTCAGCTTTAGTTTTATGAGGTAATGGTTGTGAATGAGCAACTCCGGAATTCAATTAATGTATAGAAAGTAGAACATGTTTTAAAACTGTGTAACAGAAATCCTGGTTTACTATTTTTGTTATATTACCTAGTAATTGTTAGTTTGCTCTTCACAATGTCTTCTGAGTTGTTATAGACAGAATAGTTTCTCTAAGGAAGAGGGAATTCGTGAGTTGTCACTGGTCAGAATAAAAATTTCTATGTAAGACTCCTTTTAAGTATAAAATTAGATGTACAGTATTGTTTAACTGTTACAGCAAACTAACTAACTAATTCTTAAAATATTGTTATCGCCTAATAGTCCAAGTTCATCAGATGAAGAGGACCGAAAACCATTGGATATTAAGTAAGTTGTATTCTGTTTTAGAATTATAAAAAAAAAATGAAATGCATATAGATAGTATTTTTTACAACTAAGAAACAGTTTCTACTCATTCCTTTCATTTAAGATTTTGTTTCATGTTTTTAGGCAACCCTCACCTGTCTCATCACCTGCCAAAAGAACAACCACAAGAAGCCAGCGTAAAAGAAAAAGAAAGGATGATACATCAACTAAAAATGCCAGTAAGTCTGTGACTGTAATTATATTCAAGAGAAGAATGATAAACAGTACACCAAAGGTTTGTTAGTATAAGTAACATTTAGAATGTAATTTACATGAATTTCAGTCCTTTTTTTTTATACATACATACATAGATACATATACATAGCCAGACATGGATGTCTGTTCATAGGGGTAGTTTCCTATCTAATCCTGAAATTTCCATTTGTAACAAAGTTTGAAATTACAGTAAGAAGTTTGAACTAGTAGATACAGTTACTATGATTATTATGAATGGTACAACTTACAGTATGCTGTATGAATATTCTGTGAATTATAGCATTAATATTGTTATGTGTTACATGTAGTGTCTCAGATATTTTCAAAAACTTGGGTAGTTTCAGAGATACATAAAAGGAATGATGGGTCAAAGTGCAATTGTTGGAAAGATATTTAAGTCTGCAAGAAGATAATTCTCATTTTAGTTCTGCCACTATTGTTGACCTGACCTTGTCACCCAGTAGTTCTCTGGACTCGTCACAGATTGTTGAGGATAGATAAGAAGTGTGTTGCATTTAGATCTGTGTGTGGGTAGTTTGGGGAAATTTGTGGAGAAAATGTTTATTGTATTTATTGTAGTACATGAGTTGTCTTTGTTTAGAAAGTGATGACTTACTATAGTGAATGAGTGGTGTGCTGAATACACTAATGGAAAGAATATATATGAAATATCCATTATCTCAGCCACGTCAATCTTTGCATCTCTGCCCTTTGTTAACCCTATTGCCACAGGTATCCTTTACTGCACATAACACAAGCTTTTAGTGTCTTACAATCAAAATTTTATATGTTATACCAATTAATATAGCACAAAATCTTAACCAATAACCAGAGCTATCAAATAGAAATTCAGACCCCTCCTGCCACACCCACATGTCACATCCTCTCTTTAAGGATTTAGTAGTAGTTCTCTCTTACATTTAATTATATATTACCTATAACCAATAGAAAGCTATGTTCTTTTGTGCATTATTTAATTAAATAAAAATTATTTAGCATATTACTACCATTAGTATAAAAAAGTAGGGTTAAATGTCATCAACAATCGACAGCAAGAAAAAATAAGATTGGGTAAATACTTCATAAAGGAAGATTGGAATCATATAATAGAAATCATTAGTTTCAATATTTTATGAAATTAATGGTACAGTAAAGCTCAAAGATGCAGCATTGAAGTTGAAGCAGATTCACAATGCTTAGTGGTTCTCAAATTAAAAATGACATTTCTGCAATGAAGAGTAAATATAACAAGGATTGTATAATGCCCAGTATGTTACCAGCATAGTATAATCCATACAGTTTACATCATGTCAGATTTATTGAAATAACCCTAAATCACTGGTTTCAAAAATGATTCCTAGGCTCAGTACAAAAACATGCTGTGCTGTCTCATGTGGCAAGTGTTAATAAAATTGTCAGATAAAATAAGCTGTAGATGAAGTAAAACAGTGCTATTTGTAAGTTTCTGCATTCAGCAATTATCAAGGTTCATTCAGATCATGAAAATCCTATAAAATAACTCTTGAGTTTCATAAAAAAATTAAATACTAAATACCTGAAAAATCCTAATTTTTTGTTAAATGTATATATTTTTTTGTATTTAACTCCAATTTCAACTTTGTTTAATTGGTTAAGGAGAACAAACTTTAATTGGCCAAGGATGCTATCAAATAGGTTTCTCATCTTTCTCAATGATTTTATTTTTGTCTGTCATTCCCAAGAAAACTGTGGATTGGCATCTTGTCATAGATCTTTCATGTCTCAGTCAGTTTCTTGACTTTCCTTAGTCTATCATGGAGAGTTTTCTCATCTTCTGGTGGTCTTTTGCTCTGGGGCTTTGAATGACCAGAGTGGATGTCTCCAATGCTTATCATCACATTCTCATCTGCCCAGTGTCCAGACTTTACCTTCAGTTTGTTCATTGTGGTTCAGCTTTCCCTTTTGTCCTGACATCGGCCCCATACATCTTTTGTCAAGTACTACATGCCTTGTCACATTATGGCTTTGGATTGCAATTTTATCGTTATATGGATGACTAGCTTTTTTCAGCTCCATCCTAACAGGATTCCTATGTCCATACCCTTCTTCTTTGGGAGGAGGCTCATCTTGGTTAGTCAAGCTGGAAAAGTCTCATCTCACACCCAATCAATATGTGGTTCACTAAGGTGCATTTTTCATTTCCCATCTCAGCAGAGTTCTTTGCTTTGTTTGCTGGCCATCGAGAGTTTGGTTTTCACAGTTCTATCCTCTTGTTCTTTTCCTGAATGGAAGGTTCTCTCTCTTTTTGAAATGTGGGCTTCCTTAGAACCCCTTGGGATGTGCTCACGTGCATCTTTTGCAGTGGACTCTTCTTGATCAATTGAACCTCTCTTGGGATCCCTTGTCTTTTTTCTTCCCTATATGACGATTTTACCTGGTGGCTCAAAAGGACCAATACTAAAGAGGGTGTTCCTCTCCCTCCCTCTCATCTGGACCTTCATCTTTTTATAGATTCTTCCCTGACAGGGTAAAGTGTTTGTTGTGACTCCTTCAAGATTTCAATTATTAGAACCTGAAGGAATTGACCTTTCATATCAACCTCTTTGAACTCTCAGTGGTTCTTCAGGCTTTGGATCCTTTTCTTTCAGTGGTTTGAGGTAATTTGGTAATGATTCATATGGACAATTTCACTGTCTCACTCTCTTTGTTTCCAAACCTCTTTCTTTATCTTTACACCCTATTTGTCTCCTCCCTCGTGTTCTGTCCTTCATTCAGGACACTCCTTGTCAGATCTTTTCAGTAGTGCCATACTGGATAGCTGAATTGTGGTTTCCTTTGTTGAGCTTTGTGTCATCCTCCCCTTCTCTTCTGTTCTCCCATTTTCTTCTTCATCAGACAGTCCCTTGCATGATGTTCAGGATTCTCTTCACATCTGGCCTCCCTCCTTTCCCATTATGTTTGCCTGTTATCCTTCATATTGTATCAGTGGAAGTGGTGTATTGATCACTATGTTGTTCTTTTTTTCCTTTCTTGTCCCTCCATTCCCCACCTGAGTTCTTCATTTGGGCTTATTGGTCTTGACTATTGCTGGTTACCAGGTAGCTTTTTTTACTACTTATGATTTTCCCATTTCTGATGGGGTTTTTTCCCTCCCTGGTCCTAACTATGCTCTTCTGTTCCTTTCACCTCCTTTGCCCTTCTCATCCTTCTGGCCTTCCTGATTGGTACAATAATGTCATTCTCATGCTTCTTGCACCATCTTTCCCATAAAACCTATTTCTTCCTCCTTTGTGTCTGTGGTCATCAATGTTCTGACAGGTATGCCATTGATTCTTCTCACATTCTGTTTCATCACTTCCATATTCTTCTTTATCATGATCATACTTTTCTCCCTAAAACATCTGTGGGATTGGAGGGTGGTAGTGCATTCACACATATATCTCTCCCTTTCATTTCTGATCTTTCTTCCTGTAAGGATCCTGATCATCTCCTCTGTTTTATTCATGCATTCTGTTGTTACTTGGCTTGCACTTTTCCTTTTCATGGTTCCTGATCCTGTCACTTTATTCCATTGAATCCTATATTCACTCATGATTTTTTTCCAATTACCCACATTAGATGGCCTCATCAGCTTATCCTTTTGGTTTATTCTTCAGTGCATAGGGATGTACATAAATGCTCCCAGCTGTTCTGTCATCAAATTCATCACCTTACTCACTCTTTGGCTGCTCACTTCCATCATCCATTGGAGAAGATCATTCAGGTTGGTGTGTGGATAACACCTCACACCTTTGTTGCACACTACCTACATCATCTGGCCATTTCTTCTTTTTTTGGCTATGGACTGCCTCCTGTTGTTGTTCTCCACAACTCATACAATTTTCATCTTTTTTTACCTTGTTTACTGTTACAGTATCCCACTCAGTGGGAAGTGTTGCCTCCCAGGGTTTACCTAAAACAAAATACACACAAAGTAAGGCTGTCCCAACCTAATATGGTGCTCACTCATGAGATGGGGTGTTCCACAAGGCTGTTTGAGGTATCCTCATGGTGCTAAATGTTTTAAACAGTGCCTGATCCCAACCATACCCACCCATGGACTCCTATGAGTAAAGCACACAGGTGATTCCTGTACATTCTTCTTGCCTAGTTTAACACTTACTGCTGGTCTACTTTTTAAAATACAATTTTCATAGTCACCCATTGCACTCTCTTGTGGTGATGCACTCCTCTGGACTCTCCAATGTACTTTCACCCCCCACTCCCATGTTTTCTTCTAGTAAAGCATGAGAATCCTTACAACTTACCAGTTCTTAACCATTGAGATGGTGTTCCATGGAGGTTGCCTCTTGATTGCAACCAGTTCCACTCAATTGATAAGGTGGTGGTGTTCTATTTGGGTAGTACAGTTTACCCATCTGGCTGGCTTTTCTCCATCCAACAGGTACCCAGATGTTGGGTTCCCAACCTAAGTCCTTAGTCATTTGTAACTTTGGTATTACACTCCAACTGTAAGATAGTAAGGACTCTCCTCCTACTGTAGTTCGGAAGTCAAAGTCCCTGTGCTGTCTGGTTTTCGACTGGAGTTGGCCCACCATGTATGGGCTGATGCACCCTAGCCACACTACTTATATGGCTCTTCTGAAAGCCTGTTGCAGGTGTTGGATTGTGCTTATGTCTTCCACTTGTAATTGTGACACTCCCTTCCCTTATTGCCCAGGCAAATAATGTACCTTGGTACAGATAAGCTGTAGGGGGTCGCATTCCATTGTATTTTCCAAAGGGAGTCTCATCTAGGTAGAATTTTGCAATGCTCCATTCAACATGGGATTCTAGCTATATATGAGGGGAGGTTTTGTGTTGTGTCAAAAATTTTCCAATGCTAAAAGTGTATTTCCAATAGACATTCACCTCATCTCCCACTTCCAGTGTATCTTATTTTATTGCCTAATCTCAAAGTGAAGATTGAACCATTAGTATAGGAAGCTGTTTTATACTCTTGTTGGTGGAAGGTTGTTGCATACTTGTTTGCATGAAAAAATGCAACAATATCACATGTAACTATGTAAGTTTAGGTGGGAGTTTCAAAGCTAATGGTGAGATAAGAAGTTCACATATAAAGAACAGCATTGAATTTGGAAAGATATATGTGAGAGGAGGTGAGTATCTATCGGAAATACATTCTCAGTGTTGGAAAATGTTATATTTTAACTTGTTTATAGCATAATTAGAAACCCATAGAAATAAATGTAGTTTTGGTACATTCTGTTCTAGTTTCTGATATATATTTAGTGTTATAAAATGCATATTTGAAAGCAACATAAATTGTTTAGTGTAAAAAGTAGCCTTATTGAAGTATATTCCCAAGTACAAATAGGCCTCAATAGTTAGATAAGTTCTAAATTTCTTGTTTTTAATGTGAATTTCTTATTTATTGTTATATATTTTTTTACAAAAGTAAGTAAAATTCAAAAGTTAGAAATTAAGTCAGATAAAACTAAAATGAAAAAAATGATTATATAAAGAAATTCTGAAGATAACTTGCTTGCATAATTCATCTGGTTTCAGGTCACATGATTTAATTTGATCTATTTTTAAAAAAAGTATTTATTATTTTATTTCATATTTGTCAACTTTTCACTCTACCATTGTGATTTTTCTACATTTAGTGTTTGGATAGATAATGTAAAAGATAAAGTATAAAGTTTTACAAGAAAAACTTTATTCATTAAGGAGGTTCTAGAAGTTACGCCAACAAAATATGGAAACTATAAAATGAAAAGAAGTATTTTTATTCTTAAGATGGGAATCTCTTTTCACTCAGACTGATCTAGTAAATGCTTCATAAATTTAATGACAAATCTTTAAACAAAATAATAATACCTTTGTACACAAAACATCAAATTTTTTAATTGACTTGTAATTTTTGCTAAAAGCTTGCCAAATTTTATGAAGATACGCTTAGTACATTCAGAGTTATAATATATATAGTTGCACAGTTACATTGAGATTTCAAGGTCAGTCAGATTGACCAAAATGTATGCATAAGATTAATTAATTATTTTAAATTAATCAAATGAGTTCATTTACTAGTCCTACTAATCAATCTGATTGATTCTCATAGGTAACTGAGTTCATCACCTAGCTCTAGTTTCAGATACATTTTTTGCTTCATTAACTACAATATTTCATGTGAATTTTCCTCTCTGTGTTGTCAGATTGTTTATAATTTTTGTCTTTTGTAACCAAAAGACACTTCAAAGTTTTATCTTTTCTATCACCTACCTTAATTCAAGATTTCGTGCCTCTTCAAGATTTTGTGATCTTTTGTCTGATGAAACTTTTTACATCTTTGCTATTATTTTACTTTCTTTGTCTTTCTTGGGTTTTCTTTCTTCTGTGCAGCTTAATAGTGCATGGACAAGCTCCTAAGAGGGTAAGTTACCCTAGGTCCTTGACTGCCTTTAAGAGGCTTGTCTCAGGCTGTAACACTGGCTTCTTGGTCTCTTTGTATTTGGGATTCTTTCTTCAGGGAACCTTTGATATCTCATATATATGTACCTTTTGATGTGAGTTAAAACTAGCTTCATTTTACAGAACATGTTTTTGCTCATGTTCTGATTTAATGAGTGAACTGCAAATACTCTTGTATAAGTTATTTGGTTATGACTGATCAGTATAGTTACCAATCGATTCACACACACAGATATTATATTAAACATTCATACAATTTAATTTTAGTAAGTTTATATATTTACACATATTACCACTGTGTTACATTTCAATACAAGCCGTTACTGGATATCAATGTTAAAAAGAATTTGCTCTTTAACTCTCTCAACATGGGCTCGCTCAATTTGACCAACCATGTGACCTCTTTGTACTCGTTTAAAGTTTTTATAGATTTAATACTTCTAACTTTCAATATAGTGTGTATATCTTCACAAAATTTGGCAGTATTTCAGTTAACATTATAAGTCTTTCATATACAAGAAATCATATTTCATTTAATGAAGTATTTTTAATAAACTAAAATAAAGATTTGTCCATGAATATATTGAGTATTTGTTTTGAATAGTCTATGTGCAAAGTAATTTTCGTGTTAAAATTAAAAATACTTTACTTCATCTCAAATTTTCTTTGTGTATTCCATACAACCTCCTAAATACATTTCAATCCTTTTCTTTAAGTAAAACTTTGTTTTATCTGTTATTTTCTCTACCCTATCTCTATATGGGATCGGTCAATTGACCGACGTTGTATCCACAAAAAAAAAAATCGAAATAAATCTAAATTACCCTTTTTTTCCTTCCAGAATGTAACATGAAAATACATTTATTTATCCTAAGTAGCTTTAAGCTTGTAACAGTATACATCTATTTATAATTAAATTTTATTGTATTATTGCCCTTTGAAGCATGTCTAACTACTATTCGTACCATTATAAGTTGTAAATCATTCAGGGAACGTGCAGCTCACATTATGCTATCAATTGACATTACCCACGAGCTGCTCGCGTGCGTGCCTCATGAAACATTTTTATTATATTATTATTATTATTATCAATTTTACCTAATTTAATCTTAAATAACTCTAAAAAGATCACTATTTTTAAATTTTAATTACTTTTATAATAATAATAAAGAATAATCATGAAAAACAAGAAATATAGTACTTACCCATTCTTCTTTTTTCTTTCTCTCGATTGTCAATGACAGTTAACCCTACTTTTTTTAAACTAATAGTAGTAATGCACAAATTAATTTTTATTTAATTAAATAATGCACTTAAGAACATAGACTAATAACATGCAAAAAGTAGAGAATTTCCCCTAACTCTCAAAAATTTTTGGGCTTTCTGACTATGCGACAAGAGATGTTACAAGTTCATCCAAGCTAGCTGTTAACATTCTCATGGGAATGAATCTTGTACTCTGAGTGAAGTTGACGATATTCTGTTCAGAAAACAATGTTATAAGATATATCATTTGATAGAGGAAAATCTTGACTTTCTATTTGTTATAGGTAATATATAATTAAACATAATAGAAAACTATTATCAAATCCTGAAAAAGAGGATGTGACAAGTGGATGTTATAGGAAGGGTCTGATTTTTCTATTTGATAGCTCTGTAACCAAACAAAATTGAAGGCTATAAAAGTTATGGTTTGTTTGAGCAATTACGATTTTATAGGGAGTAATTTACATGTAATTTCCTACTTTTTGAAGGGGTGGTAGATAAAATAGAGAAGAGAATATTTCTAGAGAAAATGTGTGTCACTAGGGGAAATTCATGATGTTTTAAAATATTGTGTTATAGATTTAAGAACTTAATACTTATATACTATTAAAAGATTGATCATTAGCAAAGTTTTAAGCTATACTAATTGGTATAACCTAAACAAAAGTAGTTTAATAAAATTTTGAGTGTAAGACACTAAAACTTTGTGTTATGAGCAGTAAAGGATACCTGTGGCGATAGGGTTAATGGATTTGACCATTTTTCCAGTCCTGCCTTGACTGTATATAAGAATTTCAATATAGATTGATGTATGAGTTTTTATAAGTGCACTCTATTCTAAAGTATATTTTCTATATTTATAGTCCTGTAGGCAGAGTGAAAAATATTTTTGCTTGGTTAATCATTTTTATCTGACTTCAGAAAATTTGTTCGTTTAGGTTGAATGGTTTGCTTTTTCATTAGCTAGATCTTTATTTCAAGAAATGTAAACATCAAAATATCAATGTATTGAAGGATTTGAGTAATTTTATTAATCCAAAGTATTTATTCTTCCATTAAATTCAGTTTCTAGGCTAAACACCTTAATCTATATTTTCTTTTTTTTTTTCAAGACTCGTATGTGATGAAATTGTATGATCGGAGCGTGGATCTAGCCCTGTTTAAAGATTGTACATCTCTGTACCCCGTATGCCGAGCATGGATTTGTAATCAGCCACAAAATTACAATGTGGATGGTGGAAGTCGTTCACCCTCACCTCAACATCCACCTCAGGAAGATGATGCAACTGTAATTGGTTTTTCCTCAATGTCTATGTTATTGTTAAATGCAGCCATAATAAACTTTTTCCTAAATAGACTTCTCATAAATTTTTAGTCTGAGTTAAATTCTGATCTTATTTAAAACATTTTTACACCAAGTATACATGTATCAAGTTGAAATTTTTAATCCTATAAGGTTTTGCTATTTTTCATTCATTTTGTTGTATATAAACTGTAAAATATTTAAGCTTCTACTTGATATAAATCTTTAGTTTACAGTACTTGTTACCATTTAACATCTTTTGAAGGTTTTACAAAAATTGTTTTATCCATATATATATATATATAGATATCTTTAGAAAGAAAAGGTACTTTTATTCTGTATCTGTGACACAACATGAACTGTATTTCAGATACCAAACTTGCAAACATGTTGGCAAAGGTTTTTTTACCCATACAATATCTTACTTCCCCTTACAGAAAGCTTTCTCGACTTGTACTACCCTCTATCGGCACAAATTTTTGCTCACCACTAGCCTTGATACTCTCACCCACCCCCACATATGTTAACGGGAAATATCTACATACTAACTTGCAAATGATTATGCAGCAACCCTCCACCAATAGGAGTGTGACATCACCCCTATCGTAACTAGTGCCCTCTCTATTCTTGCAGCTGTTAACCACTTCTCAGTTGGCAGTCTTAGTGATTAGAGGTGTTTTTGCTAGTGGTTTGATTAACCTTGCACACATTTTTACTTTCATGAATTTTACTACTTCAGATACTTTGTTATTTTACATTTTCATTCTGTTTTATGAAGAGTTACGGATTATTTTATCTTCTCTCCTTTTTCAATTTTGTGAGTTATGCACTCCCAGTTTCAGATGGTTGCTACCACTTCTGTTACTGCTGCAGCGGATTTACCGACCACATCCACTGGGTCGAAACCACAATTATTGGCCAATAAATTGATGACTCTGGTCCATCTGGATTTGACCAATTTCTTGCAACATTCAGAACAATCTGATGATTGTCCTGCTGAAGGTGTGAGTAAGTGGGAAGATGAGAATTTAGACAGCCTTTTCCCCCCTCTTGATTATGCCTCTTAGTCATGTTTCATTTCAGGGGACTGACCAGGCTTCCTTTTGTGGAATTGATTGATCAAGTATGTTATGTTCTGTCCTTGTCTCCTGTTTCTTTCCTGTGGTACCAACCATGCCCTTCTTGAGGATGAGTCATTCGGTTATCATTTAATGTTTATTTCTTCACCAGATATTCAGGTTCATGTGAGTCATTTTGGGGAGCAGTTGCATTTAGGGGTTAGTATGCCTCGACCCCCATGTACTATGGATAACCATGCTTTTACTTATCATTGTTCCAACTTCCCCTGTTTGGAGTCTTTTATCCCTTTGTGAGGATTGGATCTCGATACTTTGGATACCTTTTCCCAACCACAGTTTTCCCATATTTGTCTTACTCTGACCACCATTTTCTGTTCTTTATCCTTCCTTCACTTTTTGGCTGAGGCTGTTCATCGTTCACCTGAGGAGTTTTCTGATGATACTCAGAGTCTCGGTTTTGTTGCCCTGGCATTCCTTTCCTTTTCGAATCTGGCTTTACAGACATGGCTGCTCTGATGTTGGGATCTTCTATGTCAGAATGCCATTTTATCTTGGGTTTGTTTACCTTCCACCTCATTGCATGACTTGTGTATGGCACCTTTTTTGCATCAAGAGGTGTTTGGGAGTCTCCCCAATTTGTTGTAGACCAGAGTTGAATTATCATGTCCACATAACTCCCTCTCATTCCTGGCTCTTCATTTATCCCAACAACCCATCCCAGTTCCAGTGTTTTGCCCCTTCTTCCAACCCTTTGCTGGTTCCAGCTTCTCAGACGTCTAACGTTTACAATAGATATCCTGCCCAATGTTGGTTTGTAGCATCCAGCGTCAGGGCCAGTGGGGGCCAGACTTTTGCACTTTGCCCACGTTTGGAGGTCCTTTTCAGTTGATCCATGGGTTCTGAAAGTTGTTTCTGAAGGTCTGGTCTTCCACTTCCATTCATTTCCCCCATTGTCTCATCCCATTTCATTCCCTCCTCCTTGGGATCCCATTTCTTGTCAGCATCTGTCGGAGGCAGTTCAGGACTTACTTCAAATGGGTACCATCAAACAAGGAGATCCATCTCATCCAGGATATTATTCTTGTCTGTTTGTCATTTTAATAAGACTGGAGATTGGCATAGGGCCATCATTTTATTGTCTTTGAACCATATCCTAAGCATTCCCAAGTTCATCATGGAGTCGTGCTTGGCTCCTTGTTGGGTTTTCACTCCAGATTTATGGATGATGAAGATTGATGTGCTGGATGCATATCTCCGTATTCCCATCTTCCATGCATCCAGACAATTTCTTTACTTTGTTCATCACTTCCACTTGGCTCCATATGTGAAGAAGGTGGACTTTTGCCCACCTTCTTCATTCCCAGAGCCTTCATTTCCACCATTATATGGACGACTAGCTGCTTCTTGCCTTGTCACAAAACAACTCATTCCTATATACTCAGTTCTCCTGGAAGTTGGCAGGGTGGATTGACTTTTCAACATGGAGAAGTCTTTCCTCACACATTACCCAATAGTTGGTTCATCTCGGAGTGTTTTTTCAACTCCCTCCTCAGTCAAGCCCAATCTTCACCACTTTGGTTGAGAGCTATAGAATGTCTCGTGTGCACATCTCATCTTTTCCTTTTCCTACTGTGCGAGAGGTTCTCTCTATTTTGAGATGTGGGATTTTCTCAAATTCCTCTTGGTCATGCCAATATGCTTCATCTTCAGTGTGTTTTGATTGACCAATGGAGCTTTGTTGAGGAACCCTTAGATGCACCTCTTACCCTTACCCTTCTTTTATATACCAACTTCAACTGGTGGTTGGATCAGAACAATACTTACTGTGGGTGTTCCTCTTCCTCCTCCTCATCCAGATTGTCCCCTTTTTACAGATGCTTCTCTTTCCAGATGGGGATCATACCTCGACACTCAGAAGGTTTCAGGGTGATGGACTCTTTTTGAGTCCTCTCTCCATATCAATACTTTGACTTTATGTCACTTCCTGCAGGCTCTTTGGGGCTAGTTGGTGATGGTCCACTCTGACAATTCTATGGTAGTTTTATACATCACCAAGTAAGGGGCATCGATCGAGAGACCCTTGTTTTCAAGCATTGGATCTTTTGTAATGGGCGTACAGCCATCACATCACTTTGTTAGCAGGTCATATTCTGGGTGCCCTGAATGTGGTCACGGATTGGTTGTCCCGTCTCGACAAGATTCTCCCAACGGACTGGTCTTTGGATCCTCATGATTTTCAGGAATTTGTGCTCAGTGGGGTGTCCCAGATTTGGACACTTTTGCCACTCATCTCAATACACAACTTCCCCATTTTTGGTCTCCTATTCCTCATCTATTGGTGGGAGCAGTTGATGCTCTCAGTCAGGATTGGCAGGTTGGTACCTCTGTGCATATCCTCCTATTCGTCTCCTGCCACATGTCCTTGCCATAAATCAGACCACTCTGTATTATGTTCTGCTGGTGGCTCCATATTGGCCAAACTTGGTTTTCTCTGCTGCTCAGGTTCCCCTTTCTCTTCCTTTATCTCCAACACTCCTTTGTCAGTCACACTCCAGCATGCGTCATCTGTCCATACCCACTCTCCATCTTCGCATGTAGCTTTTGTCCGGGCCCTTGCCAGAAGGGTCAGATTTTCCCAACATGTAGCATCCTTAGTTTCCTGTCCAGTTTGTTCCTCCTCCATAGCAGTTTATCAACATAAGTGGTATACGCACCTCTGTTGGTCTGTCTGAAGAGGTTATCATCCATCCCATCCTACTGTTCCTCGACTAATTTCCCTTTTGACTTGACTTTTTGAAAGGGGCCTCTAAGTTTCCTCTGTTGCGGACTATAGGATTGTGTTATCTGCCATTTTTTGGTTTACCCAATTTGTCCTCTATCTTATTTCATTTCTTCTGCAGTTCCCATCCTACCTTGCTTCCCTCCCTGATTGGAACCTCAAAGTTGTCCTCCATGCTCTTACCCATCCTCCATTTGAACCTTTGTCTTCATGTTCCTTATATCACCTTTCCTTGAGGTCCATGTTCCTGCTAATGTTGGCATGTGGTTGTTTTCGTTCAGATGTGTTCATGATTGATGTTTGCCACATTTTGTTTCCTAGTTCCTATGTTCCCCTCTTTCATATTCTTTCCTTTATGCCCAAGACTATCGCTGCTCGAAAGGATAATCCTACCTTCACACCAATTTCCCTTCCCTCAATATCCCACCTTTATGGCTGTTCTGATCCCAATTGCCTCCTTTGCCCAGTCAGGGACTGACATGAGTAAAGCAGACAGGAATTACTGCCCATCCCTGAAGTTCCACTGCATTTGAGGCTCTTCCTACCATGGACCTGAAGTACATTTCCAGATGCCACCAGGTGTTGGTTGATTGATTCCGTCAGTGAGGTAGCTCAGTATTTCAAAATAGGGTATCACAGTTACCCTTTGCACTGTCTCCAGTGCTGTGGTCCTTCAAACTCTCCAACCCTCTTTTTCCCTCCTTTTTGTAGTGGAGTATGGGAGTCTTTGCCATTTACCAGTTCCTAGCCACTGGGATGGTGGACCATGGAGGCTTGTCCTCCTGAGTGTGCACATTGAAGTTTGTCCCTCTAGCTGTGGCACGCTCCTTCCTACCATCCACTGGATGTCAGTTCCTGGTGGATCTGGTGTTGATTGTAGCTGGATGAGACGCATGGATAAGGCAGGGTACCCTCCTCCTACCATGGACTGGACAAAACATTCCCAATGCTGCTTGTTTTTGCATGGGGGTTGAACACCATCCTGAGCTATCCACCTTCCTACCATCCACCAGATGTACATTCATGGTGGATTTGGTGTTGGTTGAGTTGGAGGTGTGCACATGTGGAGGTGAGTTCTTGGTATAGAAGCTCCTCTTCCCTACCAGTACATGTTTTTGAGGTGAAAGGTAGAGGACCCTATTCCTGCAGTGGACCTGATGTACAATTCCAGATGCTGCCAGGTGTTGATTGAGGTCCAATTCACATTTATGGTCTGTCACACCCTAGCCAATCTACACCAGGGGTTCCATTGTTTCTTTAATTTTTTTTGGGTGGGGCCATCCTTTGTTTCCACCCTTTTTGGCAACACCTTACAAAAGGGTGATGAGTATACTAGCTCAGAAGTGGTACAGTCTCTCACAGATGTGTTGTTTTTAATTCCTTCTCACATTCCATAGTTTTTCTTTGGGTGCTTCCTAAAGGGGGATCATCTTTTCACTGGCCCTCCACCTGTTCAATGTTGGGTTCTGGCTTTTTATAAGAAGAGGTAAGATATCGTATCAGAAGTTAACATTTCCCTAAACAGAAAATGTATTTCCAGTACTTACTTCCACTCACATTTCCCACTCGTCTTCTCAACATCAGTATGGTTTGTGTGATCTGACCAATCTCGAAGCGGTTAACAGCTGCAAAATTGGAGAGAGTGCTTGTTATGATAGGGAGTGGTGTCACACTCCTATTGGTGGAGGGTTGCTGCATAATCATTTGCATGTTAGTATGCAGATATCTCGTTAATACATGTGGGTGGAAGCTGGAGTATCAAGGCTAGTGGCAAGCAAAAATTTATGCTGATAGAGGGGAGTATGCATCAAGAAAGGTTTTTTGTGAGAGGAGGTAAGTATCTATTGCAAATACATTTTCAGTTTAGGAAAATGTTAACTTTTGTATATATGTAAGACAACTGTGCAATGGAATAACAGGAACTCGACAGAGGATATAGTATTCAGTGATTGTTTTGAATCACAATACTCATGATTATATAGATTTTTTTTAATAACTTTAGAGATCACTTGACTAAACAGCTTGTATTTTAACACTGGAAAACATTGATTTCAGTATTTCAAACAATACATGAATGTTCTCTTTCTTAACTTGATCTTGTTGATTCTTCATTATAATTTCAACTCTTATGAACACAAGCAATTTTCTTTTCTAGGGTAATGAAAAGTCTGACAATGTGTATTCTCTTCCTCCTCCTAAGCCACCTCAAACAAAGGATGGAAAAGAAAGAAGAATTCCATCCCCACTTCCTCAAGAAAAACAAGATCTAATAATATCTTCTGTAAGTTTTATGGAATGTATATTTTACATAATTTGCTTAAAGAAGAAGAATCTCAGGGAATTACTTTGTTTAACATGTAATGAAACCAGGATGAAAAAGTTTTATTCCAATATGATATATTACATCCCCCTCACAAATAGCTTTTCTTGATTTATACTGCCTTCTGTATGTGCAAATTTTCACTCACCACTAACCTCGATACTCTCACATGAGATATCTGCATGCTATCATGCAGCAATCAGTAGGAGTACAAACATAACTTCTATCGTCACTGACAGCCTCTCTTCTTTGCACCCCGTAATCACTACTCAATTGGCTGCCTCACTGACAAAACTTGTTTTCATTCATCTAAGTGTGCTCACTCCTACTCAGTTGAGAGAAGGGTGATGGTGTTCTGCCAGTGTAAATGTCATTGATGCTTATCCTACCATGGACTGATGTACAATTCCAGATTCCATCAGGTGTTCGATGATGCATTCTACCAGTATGCAGTTTGCCCCTCTGGCTGAATCATCCTCCTTCCTACCATCCCCTGGATGTCGGTTCCAAGCAGATATGGTGATGGTTGGACCTGGAATCACGAATTGATGTCACCAACTTGCATTTTTCCTTGTCATCGTTGGCCTCTAGCCTTTCTTTGACTTCTCCTGGAAGTCAAGGTGCGACTGTTTGTTGTGTATCTCGACCCCCATCTTCTGTTCCTCAATCTGTTGGTGCTCAGAATAGATCCCATCCTTATCTTTGAGGATCCTCCACTTGGGCAGACCATTGGCAATGGCATCAGTGACTACCCTATGCAGGTGGGGTCTGTAAGAGAAAGGTTACAACATTTTCTGGACACTTGAAATTCCTTCACTACAGATCCATGGGTACTTCAGGTTCTCGCATCAGGGTTGGTCATTCATTTCACTTCTCCTAATCCATTATCCTCCCAACCTATGGTATTTCCACCCCCAACAGATCCATGGAGTGTGGATCTTCATTCCAAGCCAATCAGAGAGTTATTTATTGGTCAAGGAGGCGGTAGAGAGAGTCAATCCCATTCTCCCGGGATTTTATTCCAGTTTATTTGTTGTGCCAAGAAGATGGGAGATTGGTGCCGATCATCATTCTGTCTCATCTCAGCCAATTCTTAGATATTCCCAGGTTCACAATGGAGTCCTTTCTCAGTCTACTTTAGCATTTTTCACCGGGTATATGGATAACCAAGTTTGATGTTGCTTATGCATATATCCACATTGCCATACCAAAGTCATCCCACCATTATATGAATTACTAGCTACTTCTAGCACCATCTCGTCAGTTGGTGGAACAACACACCCAGATTCTACTTTCAGAAGCCACAAAGGCTGGCTTTCTTATCAGAGCCACTAAATCTGTTCTCTTGCCTACTTAATATATTGTCCATGTAGTATGTTAGTATTGTTACATAATTTGAATTTTTGAGAAACTCTCTACACTTCTATAACATAACCAATGTGACATGCCAAAAAATAGTATTTATTATTAGTCAATGTGATATAAACTTCAGAAGCTATAACTATAATTGTGATTACTGCTTATTAAGTG